>NC_041399.2:17750054-18050054 GCF_900747795.2 Erpetoichthys calabaricus
GTTTATAGTATTCCATGCAATTCTTGCTCAGTGGTATACATAGGATAAACGTCAAAAAGAATCTCAACACGTGTACAGGAACATCGCAATGCCATCAGAAGAAAGGACGCACTATCTTTGATCTATGCACATACTAAATCGACAGGACACACATTCATCTGGGACAATGTAAAAGTAAAATTTAAGGCCAGTACTAAAAGTGCCAGAGAGTTGGCCGAGTCTTGGCTATCAGATGAAAATGCCATCAACAGACACTTGGACATAAATCCAGCATATGCCAACTTAAGAAGAACATGTACACAATAAATAAACTATACACACACCCCCCCCCCCTTGATCATATTGACTTAGTCACCTCCACCCCCCCCACCCCCCACTGAATGTGTTGCTATATATTGCCTTTGATTCTTGTAAGTCTAAGCATTATCCTCTGATGAAGACCCCTGATAGGGGTTGAAAGCTCAGGAATAAAAAAAAAACAAAACTATTTTATGATACGTGATTCTTTTTTCTCCCTTCGTGGATCTCCAGCTGCAAATATGCAAACCGTATCACAGACCTTCTCTTCCATATATATATATATATATATGTGTGTGTGTATGTATGTATGTGTATATGTATATATGTATGTGTGTGTGTATGTATGTGTGTATATGTATGTGTATATATATGTTGATATGTGTATATATATGTATATATATGTGGATGTGTATATGTATATTTATATATATCTATATGTAGATTGTGTATATGTAGATATGTATATATATGTATATATGTATATGTATATATATGTTTACATAACCTCTTTAACACACTACTTCTCCGCTGCAAAGCGCGGGTATTTTGCTAGTTGTAAATATTTCTTGCCTTTATTTTGCTTCTTTTGTGTTTATATTTAATTGATTTTGTTATATGTAGAGTCAGTTTCCATCCTTCTTATTTTTATATGAAAAACAGCTAAGGATGTTGATTTGTTTAATGTCTGTTCCCCTGAACGTTGCCACCACGAGTCTCCATTTCCTGGATGGGATGTTGGGTTGCTAGGGAGCTTATTCCTGGAAGTTGTCCATTATGACATCATTAGTGTGATACTTTAAATACCTGGAGCACAGAGCCATCTCTATGTGAATTTGCAAATAAACTAAATAAAAAAAACCTTTGTAGAGTAGTGCTCTTTACATTGCCCACTTCCTGACTTTTGGCTTCTGTTTCTGATTTCGATTCTTGGCTTTGAATTTTGATTAGATGGAACACAGACTTGACTCTTGGTTTTGACTTTCTGACTTGTTCAATGTTTCTTCTCCTGGGGGTTAGATTTATAAAAAGTAAAAAAAAAAAAAGAAGAAATGTGCGTATGCTCCTATCAATTATGGAGAATCCAATGCATCCACTAAACAGTGTCATCTCCAGACAGAAGAGCAGCTTCAGCGACAGACTGCCGTCACTGTCCTGCTCCTCTGACAGACTGAGGAGATCATTCCTTCCCCAAACTATGCGACTCTTCAATTCCAACATTATTCAAAGTTATTGTCTGTTATACCTGCATTTTTATTACTCTTTAATTTAATATTGTTTTTGTATCAGTATGCTGCTGCTGGAGTATGTGAATTTCCCCTTGGGATTAATAAAGTATCTATCTATCTATCTATCTATCTATCTATCTATCTATCTATCTATCTATCTATCTATCTATCTATCTATCTATCTATCTATCTATCTATCTATCTATCTATGCAACTTCCCACGTAAACACTGATATTTATAATAGAAAACTTAATGAAGACTTTGAGTATGGTGCTGGTGCTGAACATTTGAAATAAATAATTGGGAGTCCCAGAGCATGCAGGCTCCAGGCAAGTGCAGGCCCACATAGGTGCTTGGCTGATCAGGCCTTCTTCACATGCAGATGCGGGCTAATCGGTCAGGTGGTCAAGAGTGAGCCCCAGCAAAGGGAGCATGTGTCCAGGGCTGAAAAGTGTCACTCCTACTGGGCACTTCATGGAGCGGGAGTGACCCATGCGCTCAGTGTAGGATTCCATAGACACTGGGGAATGGTGGTGGGATTACAGGCCGGGCTTGCGGAGTCCCAGAGGGACACAAGATGGATTTTAATGGTTGACTACACCTGTCAGCAGACGTCTCTCTTCGTCTGCTGCAAGGCCCTTATGGGGTAAGCAGAAGAGACACCATTTTAGAAGGAGATACTGGGGCTTGTGTTTTTAATAAAGGAAGACATGCCCGTGCTTTAACCTCATTTTAGAGGACTATTGAATTTTAACTTTTGCACAACCACTTTGATTTTATGAATTATTTATTTATTGTATTAAGAGCATTGCATTTTTGGACACTGGTTTGTTTGAAATAAAATCAGTTAATCACTTACACCTACCCTTGCTCACTGTATGTGTCCTCATTTGCCAGGCTAATCCTCGGTTTTGTAGCCAATGGTTCCGGCTTCAAGTTGCCAAAGAGACCATCACATTTGGTGGAAGAAGTGGGATGAGCTAGTGGCAGTGAGCAACAGAGATTGAAGAGGAATGGCAAGACGATAGAGTGTCTGACTGTTTTAAAAACCTACGCAATCAAGCCTGATGAAAGGATGTATATGAATAGTATACTTTTTATTTATTGTATGGACTTAAAAGTTGTTATGCTTTCAATATATTTCAGAAGGGAGCTTGGGTTTTGTTTTAGTGTTGGTTTTAACCGGTGCTGTTCCTGTAGTGCAATGAGACCATGCCATGAATCTTGGCCAACAAGATGGCTCCATGCTCTTCCTAATCCAGTGCAACTGTTGGCTTATGGGGGGAGGTATGTGATTAGAGAGGACTGTGCCATTGCGCATTTTAAATAAAAAATTGGCAGTCCTGGAGTAGGTGTGGTAGGGAAATGCAGCCATAGCATTTAAATGACGACTCACACACACAACACTTCATATCGCCAAGCCATTGTTATAAAATGTGAGTTGATGTGACAAACACGTTTTGCCTTAAAAGTAATGATTATGACGGACTTTATTTTATTTCCCTTTTAAGAGGGCTAATTCTGTGTATCTGCACTGCAGAACTGTTTTGTGTTTTTTTTATCGGTTACCTGTTGTCACTGCTCAAGTGACTGGCCAACAGATCAAACAAAGATATCTCAGCAAAGCATCCACTCCATCATGCCAGCTCTGCTGGAAGCCATTAACTGACCAATGAGGAACTATATCCCATTATCGTATGGTGTGGGTGCACATGCATAAAGCACAACATGTTTTTGCCAACATAAAAAGGCAGTTTGTAGCAGTGTCCGGTTCTCCAAACGTAATCAGGGTAATTGAGTGTACTCCTTTTGCAATAAGGGCACCTTGTGAGAATGAAGCTGCTTTTGTTAACTGTGCACAGTAACATACCATTAATGCACAAGTCATATGTGATGCCACCATGAGACTGACAAACGTTGCGGCTCAGTGACCTGAGTCAGCCCGGATTCATTTATTTTGTGGCTTCGGCAGACGTATTAGTGCTCTATGTGATGTCTGGCTCATTGGTAAGGTAATTGGATGAACCCTTGGTTTTTCATATTTTATATATTATTCACTGTAACAGTAATAATGCCGTTACTTGCTCAGACATGGGCACCTTACACCATTCCCTGATGCTGTTACACCACAGATGCATGTGCTGGTGTCTCCATGCATCATGTGGGAGGCTGCTCTACCAGCCAATGAAGATCTGCAAAATTGTGATTGGGTATCTCTGAGACTGATTAGCATAGGCCATATATGGTCATTTCAAGGAGGCAACCAGCTGGGGACTGAGGTGAACAGCCAATTCAGGAAGCATTCAGACCCCTTCACGTTCTTCACCCTTTACCGTAATGCAGATTTAGTTTTACATGGATGCATTTCTCATTACTGTCCATCAATCTGCACTCAGTGCAGCCCATAATGACAATGGGAAAACGTGTTTGCAGAAAGATTTGCAAATCTGTTAAAAATCAAAAACTGAATTCTCATTTATACAAGTATTCAGGCCCTTTGCTGCGGCCCTCCAAACTGGGTGGTGCAGTTGTAGCGCTACTGCCTTGCACAAAGAAGATTATGGGTTATTTATAAAGGTAAGTTGCGTAGAAATGTGAAAATGCCAGGTTTTATATATCAGATTTTTTGGCTGGAGGGGGCACGCATTTTCCTGTTTTTTAGCACACTCGAATCCAAGCGAAGTTTCATAAGTGAGACCCCTGGTCATTTTTATTCATTCAAATCTGTGCTAGGCACATCACTGAAGTCCTGTACATCCACTTGGTTCAATAAAATTAATCTGTCAGATGTGGTAGAATGCCACTCCTGCTATGCCCTCTCCACCACAAGGACAGGATACAACGCCAAGCAATGGGCTGGTATCCTTTCCAGGTATTGTTTCTACTTGGCAACCATGGTTCTATTCGAAGGATACCGGCACCCATTGCCTGCTGAGATAGAGTTAGGCTTCAGCATCCCCGAGAACCTTACAACGCAAGACTAAGACAACATCAGTGTGTTGGGGGCACCTTGCAGCAAACCCTGCTTGTCCAGCAAAGAGCCTTAGCTCCCTGGGAATGAGTTCTTTTTGTAATTGTGGCGTGTTACATAACCTGAATCTATATAGATATACTGTAATTTAAAAAGGCGATACCCCTCACTAGTGATACAGCGGTAAGAAATCAAATAAGAGAAATAACTTAGCTTGTATTTTACAACGGCTTACAGTGCATAACAGACGAAGGAAGCCAATGGCAAGAACCCAGTTCAGGAGTGGGGGCCCAAGGTGTAGAGTCTGCCATTTTCGTTGCTGCGTTGAAAGGATTTTCCGTTCATTGGCTTCAAAGGTGTGCCGGGCAATGTTCCAAGGCTTTCTTTTCATGTGCAGGCCCCCACTTAGGTGAATCATGCCATTCCAAAGAAGGCAAAAGAGGATACAATTTCATGCTGACTTTGATACACAGAAATAGTATACAATGGTCCTCAGTCTGACTGCACATTTCTCAATTATCACTAACGTGTCTTGTCTTCAAATGCTTGCCTAGCAGTTATTACATGGTGAACCCCTGTGCTAAATCTTGCTTTGTATAAACTGTGCCTGTGAGTAGAAAAAAACAGATTTATAAAATATATTTGCACAGAACACAGTGACATATTAAACTTATACACTTATTACACCCTGTATAACTGGAATTGCAAAAAAGAGAAAAAGAAATGTGTGTTAAGCACAATTGAGTCTTCTCAAACTTGCGTCCTCTCAGGGTGACTGCCCAAGATGCCAGCTCCTCCGGTTATGACATGTCCTCTCAGGATGACTGCTCAGGTTGGCAGCTCATCCAGCTATGACGTCTTCTGACAGGAAGAAGCGGGTCCAGATGGGCGGATCCCAGAAGTGACATCAGAGGTGGAGAGCTGTCAATCTTCCTTTCTGCAGAGGGAAGAAAAGATAAACTGTTATCATACAACACCAACCTCTGGATCAGTGGAGAACTACCATCACCCAAGCCTTTAAACTGTCTCCTGTGCACACATGCATGACACCCTGCTAAGGGTAAGTGGGTTTGGAAGATGAATGGATAGTTGGCTACTTAGAAAAACAAGACTGTTCATTATCAGTGGGTGATGGAAGTCCATTGCAAGTGTCCCGACAGTTTTGTTTTTACTGACTCTTGGGGTTCTTCCCTTCATACCCACCCAAGGAAGTAGAAAGTCCAGCCCCTGGCATGACAGTTACAGGTGTGCTCAGTCTCTCTTGTTACCGGCGGTTGAGCTTTAATCACCTGCGCACCTTATAAAATATCCATCAATCAGTCACACTTTTTTTTTCCTGACATACTGACTGGCTCGATAATTTGTTTGTAAATTGCCAGTTGACTGCTTGTTGGTAAAGTCTTTCAGTCGATGTGCCCATTTCTGCTCATTTGTTTAATGCTGTTCAGCGGAAGTTCCGCCAGATTAAAAGCTGAAAACTCACAGCACAGCAAAAAAGCTGAAGCTAAATTTTCAAAGCAGCATGGCACAAATCCAAGGTGGCACATTAGGATGCTATTCACGATAAGAAAGATGTTATATTTATAAAATTAGACAGGACACGCTTCAGATAATGTGTCATTAAATAAGCCTTTAAGAGAAAATGAAAGTTATAAGAAGCTGAAAAAACTTAAAAGTAATGATTATGGTGTACTTTATTTTATTTCCTTTTTAAGAGGGCTAATTCTGTGTATTTGCACTGCAGAACTATTTTGTGTTTTTGTATCGGTTACCTGTTGTCGCTGCCCAGGCGACTGGCCAACAGGTAAAAAATATTTCAGCAAAGCTTCCACTCCATCATGTTGGCTCTGCTGGAAGCCATTAACTGACCGATGAGGCACTACCTGCATATCCCATTATCGTATGGTGTGGGTGCACATGCATAAAATACAACATAAAAAGGTGGTTTGTAGCAGTGTCTGGTTCTCCAGACGTAATCAGGGCAATTGACTGCACTCCTATTGCAATAAGGGCACCTTGCAAATATGAAGCTGCTTTTGTTAACCGTGAGCAGTGACATACCATTAAGTCATCTGTGATGCCAACATGAGACTGACAAACATTGCGGCTCAGTGACCTGAGTCAGCACCTGATTCATTTATTTTGAGGCAAATTTCATATTTTATATACTACTAGCTGTCCCCCACAGCTCTGTCCACGTAGTAGTGAAATAGGACAAACTTTAAAAATCAATAAAAAATGTAAAAAAAAATGTAATTCTGGCCAAGCGGAAGGTAGGTACGCTCCAACGTCAAACGTTGGCACTGTACCTGATCATGTTCAGCTCTAATGGGAGAGCGTCCTTTGAATGGGGAGAAAAGCATGTGGCCGTGATATCTCTGGCAATCAGAAACTACCCTCTAAAACACACGTAGCTCCGATCTCTCTCTCAAAAACGTCAAACGTTACTCCTTAACAATCTCTAGATGATAATGTCTGCTGAACAAACAGGTATTGCTAACTAAGCGGAGGCAAGATACACTCCAACACGTGGAGAGAAGTAGAGCGACTCGAACAGAGGCTGGCATGTGAGTGAGGAAGGCCCGCCCCCTTCATTCGGCCCACAGCATCTCTCTCGGATTCGCGCAAATAAATCACTAACGCAAGCAAACTATGATACTTTGTGCGATGAGAGAAGTCGCAAAATCAACCAGAATGTTCGAGCAAATTTTAGAAAAAAACCCGATCTAAGTCCATTAAGTAGTTCTCTCGTGAAATTGGACAGACATACACACAGAAAGACATTGGATTTTATATATATTGTCACACACATGCGCATGGAAGGCAGCTAAAGGGCTTGAGTTCTGAGGCATACCAGGATGTGGCAGAGTGCACTGACTCTTTTTCTCCCATCCTTGTAGACCATTCACGGAAGATTCCACCTGGCTCTCTTGACGTCACTTCTGGGACCGAGTCAATGGAAGGAGACCTTGTCGGCTCCGGCCCCTGTGATGTCACGTCCGGGCTCGAACCAGTGGCTGAAGAACATGAGCCCGATCCTTATGATCTCACTTCCTGTCTCCCCCTTTAAAAGCCTGCTCCTTTTCCTTATCCCCTCAGTCTTGTTTTGGACTCGGTTGTGTGCACATCAGTGCTGTATACTTTAAAGAAGTAACTTTGCAGCCAGGAAACAAATTATAAGGGTGGCTGCCCCAAACCTTTATATGACTCTGTCTCAAACTTGTGACAATATATATATAAAATAGATTAACTATAACAGTAATCATGCCATTATTTGCTCAGATGTGGGCACCTTACGCCTTTCCCTGATGCTGTTGCACCACAGATGCATGTGCTGGTGTCTCAATGCATCCATGCTCTACCAGCCAATGAAGATCTGCAAAATTGTGATTGGGTATCTCTGAGACTGATTAGCATAGGCCAAACTGCATATGGTTGTTTCATGGTGGCAACCAGCTGAGGATTGAGGTGAACAGTCAATTCAGAAAGTATTCAGACCCCTTCACCTTCTTCACACTTTACTATAATGCAGATTTAATTTTAAATGGATGTATTTCTCATTACTGTCCATCAATCTGCGCTCAGTGCAACCCATAATGACAACGAGAAAACGTGTTTTCAGAAGGATTTGCAAATCTGTTAAAAATCAAAAACTGAATTCTCATTTATAGAAGTATTCAGACCATTTTCTGCAGTCCTCCAAACTGGGTGGCGCAGTGGTAGCACTACTGCCTCACACAAGACCATGGGTTCGTGTCCTGGGTCCTTTGATTAGTGATAAAAAGCGCTATATAAATGAATAATAATAATAATAATAATCTAATGCTTCCTGGTTAATTTAATTCTCCTTGAGATGTGTCCAGAGATTGACTGAAGTCCACCTGTGGCAAACTGAATTGTTTGGACATCATGCAGAAAGGTACCCACATACCAGTGTATAGAAGGCCCCACAACTCACACTGCATGGCAGGACAAACACCAAACTGTGAAGTCCAAGTATCTCTCTGTAGACCCTAATGATCAAATGGAGGTGAGGCACAGATCAGGGCAAAGGGATAAAACCATTTCAAAATCTTTAAGTGTCCCCAGGCACACAGTAGCCTCAATAATTATGAAAGTTTGGAGCCATCGGGGTTCTACTTAGAGCTGGTCATTTGGCCAAAACTGAATAACCAGGCAAATAATAATAATAATAATAATAATAATAAAACATTTTATTTATATAGCACCTTTCCCATGCTCAAGGTTGGACCATCGCTAGGGAGGTGACCAAGAACTGAATGGTCACTCGAGCAGAGCTTCAGAGGTTCTTTGCCTCAAGATGGGAGAACCTGTCCAAAGGATGAGCATCTCAGCAGCACTCCATTAGTCACATATTTATGGTAGAGTGGCTACATGGAAGCCAGAGGGTTTTCTTCTTCTTCCCACTGTATGCTTTACCTCAAATGTTATGGTGCTGTACAGGGACAGAACAGGAGACTTGTATAACTGGACTGTGCCAATGTAGGCTTGTTATGAACAGAACGTTCTGATCATAAACATTAATGGTTAAAGTTGATAAACAGGGGGCAGCAAAAGAGGAGAAGCCCAATTTTTTTTTTCTTTCATTTACTAGCCACTTATGCTCCCCAAAGTGTTTACAGTATGGTGGTGGTAACGTTTTAGCTCTTGGGAGTTTAGAGTCAAGTCTGTCATCCACTTACTGCAGCTGTAGTCGCACTAAGCATCACTGCAAATAATATAGTGACCCTTACCTTGACCTCATTTTTGAATTACTACTTCACTGAAACCAATAACTGAAAACATGGAATCTGTTGTAAACAAACAATTAAGAATGTGCTGTAAATCAATTCTTCCATTTACTGTTAATGAATTAGTTCAGCTGCGAACTGTGTGTCTGTTATAATGTGATGAAGCCCTCTCCGACCTTGCTTTCTTCCTGTAGTTTCCTCAGTCCACATTTCTGATTAAGAAATGTGCTCCTAAATTGTTAAATGCTAATGGGAGTCTTTATTGCAGATGGTGCCACAGCAGCTGCAGCGGAATATTTTCAGAAGGGAAAGGTATGAATGACCTAAATCACTATTAAAATAATTTTTAAACAATATCTTTTTCTGTGGGTGGCTCGATGGTGCAGTGGTGGTGCTGCTGCCTGTGATGAGTGGTCCGTGTCGGAGGGCAGGTTTTAAATAAATAATCAAGTCTCAAGAGCGTGCAGGTTCAGAACGGGTGCAGGTGTGTGCATGATGGAGCGGCTCTGGGGTTGATTGTGGTGCCTGGCTGATCGCACACTCACATGCAAACGAGGGCAGATCAGTCAGGTGATGCATTCACACCACCAGAGTGGGCAGAGGGTCACATCTGTTCCAGATTAGGCAGAGGAGAAAAAGAGATGAAAGAGCAAGAAGGAGAACAGAAAAAGACAGGAGAAAAAGAGAATGGATGTTAAAGGAAAGAAGGATAAAGACAGCAGGATCAGGAGCCACCAGGGTGCAGAGATTTAAAGGAGGCAGGCAGCCGGGAAGGTGAACCCCTCGGAGGATCATAGGTCCAAAGAGGGTCATTCCAGCTGAGCATTTCTTAGGGTAGTTGGAGTGACCCCGATGTTCGTAGGGAGCTCCCACACAAGACTGGGTTGTGGCACCAGGAGACGAAGGAGCGAGGACTCGGCATGGCGTACTTCTGGGAGCCAAATTGTAACAGTTGGCTGTACCTGTCAGTAGGACGTCTCTTAAGGTTGCAGGAGCCCACCTGGGGTAAGCAGAGTAGATGTCAGATATTAGAAAGGATCCACCAGGGACTGAGTTTTTTACATTGCTTCCTGCACTGATTTTAACCTCATTTTAATGGATTTATTTATTGGATACTAGGGGGCTCTGCACCCTGCTTCCTTCGCTCATTAACCCCCATGCGGGCCCTATGTGCTAGTCATTTCCCAGATCTGCTGCTTATGACGAATTGTGCTATGCTTTTAGATAAACACGAATATCAACTCTGTCTTTGATATCTCCGTCTTTCGAAACTATTATCGCTGACAATTCGTCACATGTTGGTTTATTATACAGTGGAACCTTGGTTTGCGAGTAACTTCGTTTACAAGTGTTTTGCAAGACGAGCTAAAATTTTTAATTAATTTTGACTTGATAAACGAGCGAGGTCTTGAAATATGAGTAGTATGTATACGCTTTGCCTGATGAGCGTCATGTGATCACAACTGAGCTAATGGTTTTCTCTCTCTCACTGCAGGACTGTGGGCAATCGTCTCCTATTCTCCGTCTGAGTTGGCGTGCCTCACTCATATAGTCAACATCCGTACGAGCGTATAGTGTTTACTACAGCATTGTGACTGTGTGTGTGTGTGTGTGTGTGTGTGTGTGTGGGTGTGTGTGCGCGCGCGCGTGTGTGTGCTGTGACGTGCAAGTCCCCGTCTTGCACCCCAAAACATGAAGCTGAGTCTCAGTACTTTAGCAACACCAGCTTTATTCAGCTTGAAACAGCAACAGCGCGGTTATTTATTGTAGTGGGATCTGCCACTCTCCTATACACAGACACAGCAGTCAGGCAGGGTCGTGGCCAAGTAGTACTGTGCCCTGCGCATTTATAATGTTCCTTGTTCCTTGTATCACCCATCGACAGCAGGCGCTTTTAGCATGTCCGCGATCTTTTCGGATTCACTTTTACGGCGAACTGCTACAGCGCTAGGAGACTGCGATTGCTTTGGGATGCTCTTCCGCGTGTCATCCCGTTGAGTGGAGTCCCACAAGAGTTTAGAAACTCACTCACACCAGCCATGATTCTTTTCAAAGGTAAAGTGCAGGTTAATTTGTTTTATGTATTTTTACTTTATATTTTGTATTAATCATTTTTATATGAATAGTTTATTTTAGTTTTTAGTCATCTGAGTTTCCATTATTTCTTATGGGGAAATTCACTTTGATATAAAAGTGCTTTGGACTGCAAGCATGTTTCCAGAATGAATTATGCTCACAAATTGAGGTTCCACTGTATATGCGAGCATGATCTTTCGGATTCATATAGAAATCCAAGAAAACTTATTTGTCCGTGTTTTACAGATAAATTTTGTGTAAAGTGTGATACTTTTGGACATATGGATTTGTATCCATTAATGGCTGTAGAATTTCTAATACGTCTGATCGTTTAACTTTTTAATGTTGCATCGCTTCTCCATTATCATAAATATAAACCTGACCGAATTGTGGTTTCTTTGAAATTAAACTTGTCGTAGCTTTAATTGTTGCGGGACCACAGATTCTCATAGCGTATGGTCCTGAATCATGTAAATCTAAGTTTTGAGCATTGAATGATCGCGAATGCAAACAGATTATTGTAGATTTGGATATTTTGCCTATAGTGTTTGTAGATTTCACTTTCACCAAACAACAAAACTTTTAATTCTCGCAGATAGGCCTCTTCATTGGGAAGGAACACTACTTATCCCGGATGGCAACATGAATTAGACGATCTACAAGTCTCCGACTTAAACTTTAAAGCCAAACAGTATCTACATACTTCTGTCATATCACCTATGTCCATATATTCAATCTCTTTTCGCTTTTCCGTTATGTCACGGAGTAATAATTTCCGTTTGTTTGTGCTAATGCGATCTTTACTATCAGTTTTTTGAGACTTTCGAATTGTAGTACTTTCATAATCTCTAATCTGCTCTGCATGTGTATCACGCCAACGTTTTTGAACCTCTTTATGACGTTCTAGTTTGTCTTCTACTCTTTGTCTTTTATTTCCACTCCCGCAAAAATTTATAAGAGCTGAGAGCACAGTAACTGTGTCTGACAATAGCATTCACACAAATGAGAGGTGAGTGGACCGTGGCTCTTGGCACAAAGTCTCATCTTGCGGGACTTGAAATTATCTTTCTGAAAAAGTCTTGTCTCGTTCCAGGATTTTTTTTTATATAATAGAGAAACTTATTTGAAATTTTTTAACCTCCACAATCATTTTGATTTTATTGGATTATTTTTTTAATGATTTGATGCACTGCACTTTTGAACACTCCTTTAGGATTGGTTTTAATAAAAACACTTGACACTTTTTTGCTCCTACCCCTTGCTGCATGTGTGTGTCTTCATTTGCCCGACTCATCTCGGTACAAGACTATTGATGGTTTTGGGTGCAACAGACTCCGGGAAGTGACAAGGGAGTGGGGAGCCGACCTGGACCAGCTCACTGCCTCAAGTAAGGAGCTTGGGATTGACAGCCAACCTGCCCACCCCTTCCCTTGTCCCCCTTGGGTTTCCTCCAGGTTCTCTGATTTCCTCCAAGGCACAACACATCTCTGGCAGAGGATTTCTTTTGACGAGGGCGACTGCTGGCATTTTCCCCCATGCTGTAATAAAAATGAATAACGATTCATGTTTATGCCATGGTCTTTGTTGCCATCTAGTGGATAAAACTATATAATACATTCTAGGCAATTTTTCCTGGCGGGTTAGCCTTCAGTTCTTTAGGTGTCGACTCTTTTCGATTCCCACCTTGAAAGTGTTAAGTAGGCTTTATCACATCTAGCTTCAGAATGAAAGCAATGGCCTTTCGGTTATTCTAGGTTCTGTTCCAACATGCCAGTTAAGGTCATGTCACATTTGTCAAAATTAGCCTTTATTTACATAATCTTAGCTGTGGCAGTTGGTGGCACACTCCTGTGAAGTCGGTGACGTAATGTGACATGAAAACACTTCAACTCAGGGGCAGATCTGCCATCATAATCCTTTGTACCAATCACAATCCTCTATCTGCATGGCGAATCACCAAGTGGAACCCACCCAGAAATATATACAGTCACTGGCTACTTTATTAGGTACACCCATTCAACTGTTTGTCAACTTAAATATCTAATCAGCCAATCACATAGCAGCAACTCAGTGCATTTAGACATGTAGACACTGTCAAGACAACCTGCTGAAGTTCAAACTGAGCATCAGAATGGGGAAAAATTTTGACTGAAGTGACTTTGAACGTGGCATGGTTATTGGTGCCAGACTGGCTGATCTGAGTATTTCATAAACTGCTGATCTACTGGGATTTTCATGCACTAGGGTTTACAGAGAAGAAGAGGAGGAGGAGGAGGTTGGGGTCAGTGCATGCTTTTAACCTACTCCTCCAGTTTACAGAGAATGGTAAGAAAAAGAGAAAATATCCAATTAGTGGCAGTTCTCTGGGCAAAAGTGCCTTATTGATGCCAGAGGTCAGAGGAGAATGGCCAGACTGCTTCAAGCTGATAGAAAGGTAACAGTAAGTCACATAAACACTTGTTACAACCAAAGTATGCAGAAGAGCATCTCTGAATGCACAACATTTCAAACCTTGAAGCAGGTGGGCTACAGCAGCAGGAGACCACACTGGGTACCACTCCTGTTAGCAAAGAACAGGTGGCTGAGGCTACAGTTCATATGAGCTCACCAAAATTGGACAACAGAAGACTGGAAAAATGTTGCCTGTTCTGATGAATCTGAATTTCTTCTGTGACATTCAGATGGTAGTGTCAGAGAATCAAGATCCATCCTGTTTCAATGGTTCATGCTGGTGGTAGTGGTGAAAAGGTGTGGGGGGTATATTCTTGGCACACTTTGGGCCCCTTAGTACCAACTGAGTATCGTTTCAATGCTACAGCCTACCCAAGTATTGTTGCTGACCATGTCCATCCCTTTATGACCTCAGTGTACCCATCTTCTGATGGCTACTCTCAGCAGGATAACGCTCCACGTCACAAAGCTCAAATCATCTCAAAATGGTTTCTTGAACATGACAATGAGTTCACTGTACTCAAATGGCCTACACAGCCACCAAATCTCAATACAATAGACCACCATTGGGATGTGGTGGAACAGAGATTCACAACATGGGTATGCAGTTGATAAATCAGCAGCAGCCGCATGATACTATCTTGTCAATATGGACCGAAATCCCAGAGGAATGTTTCCAGCACCTTGTTGAATCTAAGCCTGTTCTGAAGGTGTCCAGCCCGGCATTAGCAAGGTGTACCTAATAAAGTGGTCACTGAGTGTATATCTAAAACTTACTGTGAAAGCCAGTGATAATGGTATATATAGAGAGAACAAAAAATCATTATCTCTAATTATCTCTGCAGAAGAAAATCTACCGGAGCCATTTTGCTCAAAATCAATAGGCTTCTGGCATTTTACAATGCTAATAGCTGTGCCAGGTCTGGTTCGGACGGAGTGATTCATTTTTGAGTTATGAGTGTGCATGGGCTCACATCCTATCATAACTATGTAGATCTGTCAATAACTGACTCATAAACTTCAACCCAATCAAAATAGTTTTCCCTTTATGTGTACCTACTGTTAATTTAGTGGAAGCAGAAATGGAAAAAATGGTAAAACTTGGTAAACAAGAACACCTTGTTATACTCACCAGATGCTAAAATAGCTCAGATTTAGGCCTATGCGTGACAGGCTCATCTTATATGAAAATTTCAAATGAAAATATACATCTGGTGACAATCCACTAAAACGTTTATAGGGAATGGCGGCGCTGCAAAGGCTCTTCCCACCAGGCTTCTACCTGAAACACTTTCCCCCCAGTTTCTCCAGTCCATGCATTTTAAAACACTGCCGAGGCTTTGAGTGAGAAAGCAAAAGATACTCAACAAAAGATCTGACGCTGAGAGAAAATAAAAAGCTGAAATTGCTGTTATCCATTCAGGAGCTCAGTAGCACAAGGTTAATAATGAATTTGCACGTTGTAACGAATGCTGCAACAGAAGATACAGGCAGACACCACAGCTATTGGGCTCCACATGTTTGTGAAGTGCCTCTGTCTGCTGTCCTCTGTGTCAAAGATGTGCAGCATTGTTCATAATGACATGCAGTTTTGTCTTCATTCTCTTGAGAATTAGTTATTGATTTGGTGGGCCTCTCTTGAAGTGATGTTACCAGCCTAACACACCACAGTGTAGAAATTCTCACAGGCAATCACGGAGTTCGAGAAGATGTGAAGAATGCCACTGCCCACATTAAAGGAATGTAGTCTCCTAAGTAAGAAGAGCCTGCTCTGTCCTTTCTTATGCAGTTCCTCTGTGTTCCAAGAGTGGACCACCTATTACCTGTAGTAATTCACAACCTGTTGTAAATGCCACCATACCCGACACAGACAGACACGAGACACCAGTTCTGTCCAGCACACACCTTTTTTTTATGCGGGGAAGCGCTTTTCCTTTGCTCCTCACTACACGTCACAATACACAAAGCACCAAAGATATTAGACAGCCACTTCTTCTCTCTCCTTCTGCCACTTCCACTCCTCTCCCAGCATGCTTTGTCCACCTCCTCCCGACTCTGGCAGCACTTCCAAGTGTGGCGAAAGCGCTGCAGCCCAGGGCTCAGGAACTGTCCAGGTACCTCCTGGCGGTGGCCATAGGCCCCAGCAGGGTTCAGCTTCTAAGCTCCAAACTCATAGATCCATTGTAAGCCAGAGGGGTTGCCCTCTTGTGCCCCGAGAATGCTCTATTTCCCAGTCCTTCCATTACCGGGGCATCCCGGCCATCCACCACAGTGCCCAGGTGGATGGATGGGCATCCTAGCCAGGATGAAGGAAGATTTCTTGCCCTTATAATTCCCATCCTGGCTGGGATGCTGGAAGAAAGAAGGAACTTATGAGGGCTGGAAGCTGTAAACAGTTGATCCCCCAAATTATTAGGTGGTAGTGTTCCTCACAAGTAGTCCCAGTTTGGACACCCGCAGGGCTGCATGGGAATTGGAGTCCGGAAGTACAGCCCGGTAGGTGGTCTCTGTGAGACGTTAGTGGGAGCTGTGAGGGGAGAACCTTCCTGGTTTCCCTATGACCTGGAAGTCAACATTAATAAGAACCCGCAGCCAAACCTCAGTGAGTAAGAGTCGGGTGGAAGAGGGCAAAGTTCACTGGAGGAGAGACAGAGGAAGAAAGAGAGAGCACATTTAAGTCTGCATATTGACTGTCTTAATTGTCTATTAAGAGCTGCATCCATTACCCAGAGTTGTGTGGGGTCTTGTGTGTCTGGGGTTTGGGGGCTCATGGCACCCCCTACTGTTCACACTCTACATCCACTCAGTGAATAGTGACCAGGCATAGAAGTTCTTTAATGTGGTCAAAGTCAATGACCAGATCTTTGTTTTTGCTGATGTTAAATTGCAGACAATTTTGAAGTTCTTCATGTGATTCCTATCCTCCTTCCTTATGAATACACCTTATTCATGAAGAGTCATCAGAGAATTTCTGCAAGCGACATGACCCAGTGCTATATGTATAGTCACAGGAGACAGGCCTGTTCCTTGTGGTCCTCCAGTGCTGCTCACACAGTCCTTGAGTCACACACACTGCCGTCTACCTGGCAGATAGTCCATCATGCAGGACACCAATGGCTCATCCACCTGCATATCGCTGAGTTAACAGCATAATAATTTGAAAGGCCAAGCTGGGATGTGCTTGTCTTACACATAAGAGTGGCACCAATCATGCAATGCGAAGTTGCTTATTAGATCAACTGACAAGTCCGCTACAATTCTAGGAGAGTTTGTATAAATTACTGAAGGGGTCTGTGGTGAAGTGGTATCCTGTCCTGTCTTGTGCTCAGTGCTGCTGGGATAGACACTGCAAGACACTCATAGATACTTACCTGGGCACTCTGGTGTCCTCCCAAATCTACAATGCGTACATGTTAAATGAATTCTTAATTCTGTATCAGTGCAGTAAGAGTGAGTTTGGATCTGTGTATGGTCAGGAGTGCCATCCCTGGTTGGTTACTTCTTTACGCGCTGATTACCCACAAGCCTATAATGCAGTACAGTGGTCCAGTAAATTAATGAGCGGATTACTCATTGCTGGCATGGAGTTCAACTGCTTGGCTTGGCTGTGAGTTCTCCACATGTCTACATGACTGTTTTATAGATTTCCACATTTTCTTCTACCTCATATTTATATTATAATAAGTGTAGTCCAGGGATGTCCAGGGGTGTCCATCTCCGGTCCTGTTGGGCCGTAGTGGCTTTAGGTTTTCATTCTAACCATCTTCTTAAGTGGTGAGCCGTTTTTTGCTGCTGATTAACTTGTTTTGCCTTAGTTTTAACTGACGTGACTCAGACCCCTTAGTCATTTCTTTTTCCTTAATGAGCAGCCAAACAATAATGAGACACAAAACAAGCCACCACATGACAAGTTAACCTGAAAATAAAGAAAGGTGAAGGACTCGGTCATGTTGGTTTGCTCAGGTCACCAAAAAAATCTTGACGGTGGTCTTAGAAAAAACAGAAAATCAACAGTCTGCTGTGGTAGAATGAGAGCAGCAACAAGTCACGATATTCAATAACGGCTTTAATTAACAGCAAGAATTGGCTTCTCATTAACTCTTTGAGGGCTGAATATTTTGTCCAAAAAACACAGTTTTCTGAAAGCACACAAAGCAATGGTTTCACACATAAGTCAACATAAAATGTCTGTTGCTATGTGCTGTGACTGCTGTTGGAGCATGTTCAACATTTCTGGCGGCAGTGGCTGCATTGGGGGCAACTCGATGGTCGGCAGGAATGCATGGTGGGCTGGCTGTCTTCGCAGAGCAGCTGGGAGGCAGTAGCAGTGTGATGCAATCTGGTTTGTACCTCTTGTCATCATAAGTGGTGGTCCTCCCATGCAAACACTGCTGTAGGTGCATCAGATATATGAAAGTGTTAATCAGTTGGGGACCGATGAGATGATGCTGGTACCTCACTTTCGTTTTTGATCTCCATCTCCATATCACTTGCATCAAACTCAGAGTCTGACAAATCCTATTCAACGAAATTACGTAAAACGTTCATGGAGTATTTTGCTTTGCACATTCGCTTTGGTCTCTCGCTAGATGTCGGTGCCATTTTAGAGGTTGTCTGCTCTTCAGTACTCCTGCACGCATAGGGAATCGAGGTAAAATCAATAAAGCTATGTAACTTTCCTTCTAGCAAAAAGAGTCAAACTATAATGTAAGGGTGAGTTTTGTTGCAGTTTACAGCTGATTACCGTCCTCTACTCCTGAATTTTGACAAAAGTCGACATCAGACCTGAAAGAGTTAAGAAACTGGTTGGAGTGAAATGAGCTGGAGTTTGACGTTCCAATTTAGCTGGTCATCTGTAGACTCGTTACATATCTCATTTCTGTTTAACTGCCATTTAATGAATAAATGAATCAATAAAGAGGACTGACTCCTTAAAAGCAGGGCTATTAAAATGAAGGGAAAAGGAGTTAATTAACAGTGAAAACTGCTCACTGATTAGGAAAAGGGTTAGAATGAAAACCTGCTGCCACTGCGGCCCAACAAGACCGGAGCTGGACATCCCTGTTGTGGTCGGTATTAGCATGTCCAGATGTGCATTGCAATAGCCTGCTGTGTGTCTGAATTTGCTGGGATGGATTGTGGGTCTTTGTAAAGTAGGCACGGTCAAAAATGGGTGGATGGATGGATTGTTTTTCATTATGCAGACTGTAAAACAAGGACAACATTTCTTCATGTCTAGAATTAGCGGCCAACAAGAATAAGAGCAACAGAATCTACCAGCACATGGAATATTTTGGGAGAAACACAGCACCATTTTTCAAGCCAATCACCTTATGCTCTGTTAATAGTATTTGAAAAAGTCATCACAGATGTCATTCTAGAAACTACTAAAAATGCTTCATTGCGTTCACACCTTCTTACCGAGAAGACCTTGACCTATTTAAATTGTTGCTGCTGTGTTCATTATGTTCATCAAACTATGAAATAACAACCTACATTGCATGGACAGGAGCTGCAGGATGTGCTGAAGGTCATCACAACACTGTCAGTGCCAATGACTTTCTCATTTTTGCTGAGATACACACAAGGCATAACACAACTGCAGCTTCGTAAATTATTTTGCCAGTGACCCACGATTGCAGGCCTGATTACCTAGAATGATGGTGAGATGGCTTACAGAGAAGGGCTTTGCCTTCTGATACAGTGGTGCAGGGGATATAAAATGTTATATAGCGCCCTGATGTGTACAGTGGAAGTCCAAAGAGGTTCTGCTCAAGCTTTATAACACGCTAGTGAGGCCTCATCTGGAGTCCTGTGTGTAGTTTTGGTCTCCAGGCTACAAAAAGGATATAACAGCACTAGAAAAGGTCCAGAGAAGAGCGACTAGGCTGAGTCCAGGGGTACAGGGGATGAATTATGAGGAAAGATTAAAAGAACTGAGCCTTTACAGCTTAAGCAAAAGAACATGTTTAAAAGAAGAAGTGTTTACAATTATGAAGAGAATTAGTCCAGTGGATCAAGACTGTGACTTTAAAATGAGCTCATCAAGAACACAGGGACACAGCTGGAAACACATGGAATAAGTGACCAAATAGTGTTGTAGACAGTAGGACTTTAGGGACCTTCAAAACTCAACTTGATGTTATTTTAGAAGAATTAAGTGGACAGGACTGGCAAGCTTTGTTGGGCTGAATGGCCTGTTCTCATTCAGATTGTTCTGATGTTCTTAAAAAAACAAAATTCTGGGGATAGAGCCTCTAGTGGTTTTGGTTCAAAAGGGGTGGCCCATGGACTAACATTAGTGGGACTGATGGGAGCTGATCAACCCTGGCTGAGTTACTTGAGTCAGGGTGCATCATGCTGAAAGGCCCAAATCACCCAATGAACCCATCACTGATGGTAAATCACACAACATCCAGTAGATGTATCGGTACATTATCAGTATTTCAATTTTCTGTTTACCAGTTCTGTTACAAAATGATTATTTTGACACAAAAGATGCATTTTCCTTGATTTGCTGTACAGTTGAAAATTACAAATCATAAAATTCAGAAGTGCAAATTGTAGACTTTCATGTAAGGGGATTTCCATGCATTTCTGTCACACAACACTTTTTATAATGGTTCCCCCCAATTCAGGGCACCGTACTTTTTTGGACACAGCAATGGCAGGTCCATTAAAGCTGTCATATTTAGTTCTTTGTTGCATATCTCTTGAATGCAATGACTGCTTGAAGTCTGTGATTCATAGACATCAGCAGGTGCTGAGGGTCATCTCTGGTGATGCTCTGCCAAGCCTTTAATGCAGCAATCTTCAGCTCCTGCTTGTTTCTGAGGCTTAAGTTGTCTCTTCAGCATATGGAAGGCCTGCTCAATTGGACTGAAATCAAGTGACTGGCTTAGTCATTCAAGAATTTTTAATTTTTTAGTCTTGATGAGCTGCTGTGTTGCCTCAACAGTATGTTTGGTTCATTATCTTGTTTTACGTTGAAGCATCGTTCAATGAGTTTGGAAGCCTTTACTGGAACTTGAACAGATCAGATGTTTCTGTACACCTCAGAATTCTATTGTGCCACCACCATGTTTAATAGATGAGGTGGTCTGCTTCGAATCTTGAGCAGTTTTTTTTTCATCTCCACACTTTGCTCTTGCCAAAACTCTGATCAGGTTCATCTTTGTCTCATCTGTCCACAAGACTATTTCCCAGAATTCTGCAGGCTCTTTTAAGTCACTGTATTATCGTAGTATTTCCCTCTACTTACCCTTTACCTGTTTTTCAAGGGTAAGTGTTCTCGTCAAGTTCATTATCAGGTTGGTCTACTGCGTACACACAGACCCCAACCTCAACAGTGCCCCATGAATGACACACACGCACACTTTAAACCACACAAGTGCTTTAGGAATAACACAGCTTGTCACTCAGCACTTCAAGAGACTTAACTTATTATCGGCACGAACAACATACAATGTTTTAATGATATCTCAGACCTAAATATTACTCTTGGTCTACAATAACACATTTAAACATACAAAGACTCAGCACTCTTAACTATAGGCCATTTATCAGCCAAGAATACCTTCTTCACGTACTGTTCCTACTATTGGGTGGAGCTCTCACCCTCAGCCCTTAATAAACCTCGCAGCACAGAGATAATGGCAAATATCTGGCTGCACTAGGTGCTCAAAGAAATCTACCTTATTACTTCAATTACTCAAGAAATAAAGACAAAGCATAGAAAGTTAAAAAGCAGCATATTTATTACAAGAATAATAATACCAGTGGAACAAAGAATAATAGAAAATAAGTACTGATAGGAAAGTCTGGATATATATAGTCTGTAGAAAAAGCTCACAAAAAAGTTACAGATGTCAAGGATGAATGTCCCAGGACAGCGTTTGATTTAGCAATCGATGTTCATGATGCTTTTCTGACAACCAGTGACGTTTTTGTCCGTCGTTGTTGTTTCTCTTCTTCTTCTCTTCTGACGTTGTTTTCAAATGAGGCATATTTATTATGAAATGTCATGCCGTGGTTTCATAACACATGCACCTGATTGGCTGGCTGTCAATATGATTGATGAATTAATTCACTGTTTCCCCAAACAATAAAACCTATTATGTTCTCTGAGGTGTCGGTAGATCTTCCTTTCCCAGGCTGTAAAATAATTAGGCATCGGCTCAGTCTTCCTTTCCCAGGTTATAAAGTAATTGAGCCACCAGCATGTCTTCCTTTCAATGTTGAAACAGCTGTTTTAAAAGTGAGGTGTAAGGGAAGAAAACCTGCTTTGATTTGTCCTAAATGTAGTTCATCTGTTGTCTCGAGCAAAATATAATGGAAAATTAAACCAAAGTGTACAGATTTTATACACCATGTAATCTGGCCATCCAGTGTTTGTGGCTCTCTCATGGTTTGCCTCTTGCAGTGTGGCCTCTGTGTTTCTGTTCATGAAGTCTTCTGCTGATAGTCATCTCTGACACAAACACATCGGCCCACTGAAGACTGTTTCTGATTTGTCGGACAGGAGTTCAGGGCTTTTTCTTTACCATAGTCAGGATTCTTCTGTCATCAGCAATGGAGGTCTTCCATGGCCTATCAGTCCCCTTGTGATTTCTGAGCTCACCAGTGCTTTCTTTCTTCATCATGATATTCCAGACAGTTGATTTCAGTCATCCTAAGATTTTACTGATGTCTCTCATGGTTTTATTATTGTTTTCACCCTCATGATGACTTCTTTGACTTTCACTAGCACAGCTCTTGTCCTCATGTTGAACAATGGCAGCTACAGACTATAAAGGATCTTATGAAGTAGTGAAACCCATCTGAAGAATCACAAACACCTGTGACGCCAATTGTCCCAAATATTATGGTGCCCTGAAATGGGGGGGCCGGGCAGAAAAAGTGTTGTCATTTCTACACGGTGTGACTGAAATGTATGCAAAGACCCTTACATTAAAGTCTGTAATATGCACTTTAATCACATTGGTACTGTTTGATTTGTAATTTTAAACTGTGGAACAATCAAGGGAAAATGTGGCTTTGTCTCACACATGATTGAGGGCACTGTATATTAATACAATTAAGAGACAATTTGGAAGTTCTTAAATTTCAAGTTGTATTCATTTCTAAACATCTCAGTATGTGGCAGAGGCATTCAGAATCAACAGGCAGAAGCGGAAGACAAGCCTGCATGGATTAAACTGCATTTTCTTGTCTATATGCCTTATGCTCTAATATTAGAAAACAAATGCAGATCCATTAAGCCTGTCCTGGGGGTCTTAGAAAGCACACAGCCACATGGAAATTGTTTATTGGCAGCAGCCTAAAAAATACCACTTACACAGAGTATCAACTTGACACATCTGCACAATCCAGTAAGAAGCATTTTTGTGGGCAAACATTCATTAGTATTGTAGCAGAGTCTGAAGCATCAGTATCCAAATATTTTGTGCTTCGGCTAAAAATAAGAACAGTATTATAGCACTGTGGATGTTTTCATCGTCAAGTCTAGTCAAGTCAAGTTTATTGCTGTTTGTCCGTAATACAATTAAATTCTTACTTGCATGTCTCCTCAGAACAATAATGTACAAAGCATGCGATATATGCAAAATTCTAAAAGTCTTTTTGTCGTCAACAACAACAACAACATTTACTTCTATAGCACATTTTCATACAAATGATGTAGCTCAAAGTGCTTTACAGGATGAAGAAAGAGAAAAAAGACAATATAAAAGATAAAATTAGGCAATATTAATTAGCTTAGAATAAAAGTAAGGACCGATGGCCAGGGAGGACAGAAAAAACCAAAAAAAAAACCAAACTCCAGACGGCTGGAGAAAAATAAACCAAAATCTGCAGGGGTTCCAAGGCCACGAGACCACCCAGCCCCCTCTAGGCATTCTACTTAACATAAATGATCTCAATCAGTCCTCATGGTATTCAGGCTTCACATGGAAGAACTTGATGATGATGGTCATGTGGACCTCTGGCCTTTAATCCATCAATGTAGGGACATCACAGTGCTTTAATCCAGTGGTGGTGGCACAGATCACCATCACAGAAAACCAAAAAAGAACAGCAGAGAAACTAGGGGTTAATACGGAGTCAATGAATTTAAATGATGTTAGCACAAAGCTGCAACATACAAAAATGGGTCTGAAAACTTTCTGAATGCACTGTAGATCTACATTTGTAAAACGCTTGAATGGTTTTCTCTTGTCACGCATGGGCGCCTGAGGTTCATCTGACAGGTTCAGAAAAGATATGCAATACGCTGCCAGGGACAAGAGGAGGCGATAACACTAGTTATACTGTCCTTTCTCCTCCATAGCTTTGAGAAGCCACCCAGTGAGTGCCCCGCAGCCACGCCCCCACTCAACTAAATCACGCCTCTTCCAGTCAGGATGACATAAATTCGAGGGTCACAGAGGATGGTGACTCAATCCAAGGAACACAGTCCCGTATGATGGAGCCCCCTGACAAAGACTTGCTTGAAAGAGCTGATCATTTTGAAAAGCCACAGAGGCTAAAAATGCATATATTATGGAGATATATACAGTGAACCCTTGTTTATCACGGTTAATCCGTTCCAGCCTCTACCGCGATAAATGAATTTTCGCGAAGTAGGATTCTTTATTTATAAATCGAATGTTTTCGCAGTTAGAGTATAGAAAACCTGTTTACGACCTTCTAAATACGTTTTTTTAACATTATTAGAGCCCTCTAGACATGAAATAACACCCTTTAGTCACCATTACACTCGTATTACCCAACATATTAGACAAAATAAGAGAAAATAAGACATTAGACGTTACAAATATCATATTATTATTGTACTGTACATTTAATTACACATACACACACAGTTCTTACACACAACCACTAACCTATGAAGGCACGAGCTCAGTAGGAGAGTCTTCAGGTTGTAAGCAGGAGCGCTGATCGCACCCTCAGAGGACACAGACGCCCCTGGGAAAACCCCTGAAACAGCTGACAGTCTACCTTCACATTGCTCCTTACCCTTCTTACTTGCGCTATAATGCGCGATAAACCTCTCACGTGGTACTCCGCTTACTTAAAAGTATTGTGCAGCGCCTCTCAGCTTTGGGATTGGTTGTTTTGTCTCTCTCTCTCTCTCTCAGACATTCTCTGTTCCTGGCGGAACTGTCATCTCTGACTTGTCATGGAGCACGTTTAAACTTTTGAAAAGAGACAAATGTTTGTTTGCAGTGCTTTGAATAAAGTTCTTTTTTTTCTACAACCTCCTGTGTATCTGTGCAAATCTGTGACCCAAGCGTGACAAGGTGGTGCAGTATCTTCAGCAGGTGCATCGTTGTCTTCTTCCGCTGAAGGAGTACTAGGAGTAGGCAGTGGGTGTCTGGGTGCGCGGCTGAAGAACATCTTGATAGGCAGTTGCTGGCGTTGTCTTTTCATATGCGTGAGGAGGCTTTTGTAGGGTATTGCCATCTTTGATCATATCCAAGAGTTTCACCTTCTCCTGGATGGTAAGCATCTTCCTCCGGCGCTTAGTTTCATTGTCAGAAGGCTTAGAAAAAGCACCATGTTTAGGAACCATCGTGGGGCATAGATAAAAGTTCTCAGAAAGCGCATGCGTAGTGACGTAAGCGTGTATGAGAAAAAATCGCGACAGAGTGAAGCCGTGAAAGTCGAAGCGTGATATAGCGAGGGATCACTGTATATATATGTATTACAGAGGCCTATATTACCATTCAACTTGTATTGATGTCTAGTTATGCGGAATGTCAAGCTTTTTGGGGTTTCTACTTATTTCTGACCTTCCAGACCTGAAATTTCCTTAATTGTAGGACATTTCTTGGATGATATGTTGTTCAGGAAAGTATACCTTTATGATTAAGTGTAAACCAAAAGGTGTCTTCAGCAAAAATGATCAGAAGGACTTGAAGTTGTGCCGGCCACATCAACTGACCCCAGGGGTCCAGCCCCAATGGGATATGAGGAGTTAAAGTTACTCCTTTTCACAAAATTTCGAAAAAATGGACATTAGAAATATAGATGTGGAAACTCGTTTTATGGTATTTCTTGGTTGCTGATCACAAATATGATAATATTTTTGATATTTGATTCTTTACTAGTAGTCCTGACCCTCTAACAGCCACACCCAGCAGGTTAAAAATGAGAAATGTCAAACATAAGCATGTAGGGTATCATTTTAGACTATTTCAAGGTCAGGGATTACAAATATGAGGTTATTTTTGATCCTTTACTAGCCCCACTATGGACTTCTGTTAGAGGGTGTGCTGATTCCCATCCCAGCCACTTCACATTCAGCTGCGAACCGATCCAGAGAGAGCTGAAGATTACGGCCTGATGAAGCAAACAGGACAACATCATCTGCAAAAAGCAGTGACCCAATCCTGAGTTCACCAAACTGGACCCCCTTAATGCCCTGGCTGTGCCTAGAAATTCTGTCCATAAAAGTTATGAACAGAATCGGTGACAAAGGGCAGCCCTGGTGGAGTCCAACTCTCACTGGAAGCTGGTTCAACTTACTGCCGGCAATGCGGACCTAGCTCTGAAACCGGTTGTACGCAGAAGCAGGTGATCAGGAATCCCAAGATTCAGAAGTAAAATTCAGAAGAGCGCATTTCACGTTATGATGGATTCTTTAATTGTCTGGGAGTTCTGAAAGCCTAAACAACATATGTCGCCTATTTTGTCCAATTTTACACTTTAGTAGCACGAACACGCAGGAGATCTCAGCCTCTTCTGTAAATTTAGATGTAAAATATTCAAAGGATCTGTCACATCATTTGGAAGATGAGATGATTCACTTCAAGAATGTGTATGACTCATATGGTAAGGTCCAAAGGTGGGCACGGTGATCGTTGATATCATATCATGAGATACACATACATAAATAAAAACGTTGCAAAAAGATATGTTGACTATGTTAGTAATTTTAATTCAGAGCTACCAGTCCCTCCATACATGTGATACGATATTATAGAAATTTAATTACGGTCGCGTGAAATTTCAGTGTGATTGACGTTAAGTGTGAGTGTAGCATAGGCACGTCACTCGATCAGCTTGGGGAGGCAAAATTATCGTAGGGGGCCTAGGTGTTCAGCTATAATTGTCAGGGGCCCAAGATTTTCTGTTGGCGGGGCTGGGTCAGTAATCAGAGGACCACAGTGAGGGGCCCATTGGGGGTTCGCCGAACCCCACGATTCAGGAGCTCCACTGGACAGCCAGTTGGATTGCACATCTTTGTCACTTGGTTTACTTGACTTGAGTCAGATAACTTCTCCTTAATCTTAACCATATAGTGTAAACGGCGTATCGTGTAACATCACTGAAGTATAATATAAAGCGACAAACTCCAAAACGGAGCAGAGCTCTGAGGGTCCACAGATTAACTCAACTGCTGTTTTATGAATTGTCAAATTAACGTTGTTGACAGTAACAGTAATTTTCCATTAATGAACAGAGAGATGGCTTCACGTCAACACTGGTTAGCAGTGCAGAAAAAAAAAAAATGAAAGCATGAAGAATAAGCTCATGCTGCACTTGCAAGTGTGTTTAGAAATGGAAATTTGTCCAGCTTTCAGTAAGCCAGTTACCGTTACATTAATTGCGAGTACGCTAAAGCTAGTGGTTTATTGGAGTAACAGCGGATTAGCATTATGTGCAATAGTTTTGCTGTTGAGTGTTTCCCAGACTGTACCCACCTGACATATGGCTGAAGTTTATTTATTACCACCATGTAGACCTCAGGATCTACAGTACACATTGTTAAAATCTGTTAATGTCAGTCAATACGTGAAGAGCTCTGAATGTTGTTGCATGAAGGACACGTCTGTAAATTTCACCGACACACCATTGCCTCTAGTACTTACTAGCCAGTTATTGGTGGAATTGTAGAAAAGCACCACAACATGCAACTCTGACACACAAAAGGAACAAATAGCTTCGATTAACTTCAATCCTTTTCCAAAAAGGTTTCATTTAGGGCCCCAGTTTGGCTAGGGGTGGCACTGGACATTTGTAAAAATTTGCTGGATAGTTCTGCACTTGTACAGTAGACAAGAATAGAATAGTTTTCCTTATAGAAAGGCACTATATACAAGAAAGGTCACAGCTTGTATTGTAAACTTCTGGCGGACTGTGATCATTCACAAGTCACTTAATCTATGTGTGAATTTATTTTAAAATAGACAAACAATATGTTAAGCTGTAAAAGCACTTTTGGATTGTGTTCTCTATAGAAAGGCACTATAAAGAGGTTATAGACGTCTATGCACTTTAATTGCTATTGCTTCTATAGTCATTGAGGGACAGCTGACTGTTTATGCAGTTTTACTGCTGTAGCACCACATGAGTGTTTGTCGGTGCCAACTCAACAGATTCTTGCTCTTTACATAGCCATTTTAGGTATCTGTCTGTCCTTTGAAGGACATTTTGCTGTCGCCACACCATGTGGAATTCATACATGAATTTGAAGACTTGCCATTTTTCTGGGCTCCCCTACAGCTGGCTCTGAAGATGCTTGTTCAAATGATGGAATGACAATTCAGATTGCAAGTGACTTCATTGCTGGTGCTGTTCCCAGGCTGAAAAAACAAATGTGTCAGTGCCACTACACAACTCTTTTTATACACTGCTCAAAAAAATGAAGGGAACACTTAATCATCCCAGTCTAACACCAAGTCAATGAAGCGTCAGGGATATCAGTCTGTCCAGGTAGACAGCATAAGTAATTGTGAATCAACTTCACCTGCTTTGGTGCAAATGAAAGTGACAACAAGTGCACTAGAGAGGCAACAGCAAGACAACCCCAAAAAGGGAATGGTGGCCACAGACAGTTGCTTTCTCCTTATCCTGCTTGACTGATTCTTTTCTAGTTTTGTGCTTTGCTGGTGTCCTTGTCACTACTGGTAGCATGAAATGGTACCTGCAGCTCATTCAGGTGGCACACGTAGTCCAGCTCCTCCAGGATGGCACATCCATACGTGCCGTCACAAGAAGGTTTGAAGTGTCTCCCAGCACAGTCTGAAGGGCACAGAGGAGATACCAGGAGATGGGCCGTTACATGAGGAGAGCTGGACGGGGCTGTAGAAGGGCATCAACCCAGCAGGACTGGTATCTGCTCCTTTGTGCGACGAAAAACAGGATGAGCAAAGTCAGAGCCCTACATAATGACCTCCAACTGGCTACTGGTGTGTATGTTTCTGCCCAAACTTTTAGAATCACACACCATGAGGGTGGCAGGAGCGCCTGATTTCCTCTAGTGGGACTTGCGCTAACAGCCCATCTGCTTGATTGGAATTCATCAGAGAATACCACAATTGGAAGGCCCAATCTCTTTACACATGAGAGCAGGTAAACTCTGAGTACATGTGACAGACATGAAAGAGTCTGGAGACACCATGGTGAACGTTATGAAGCCTGCAACCTAATCCAGCATGACCAGTATGGCAGTGGATCAGTGATGGTTTGGGGAGGCATATCATTGGATAGATAGATAGATAGATAGATAGATAGATAGATAGATAGATAGATAGATAGATAGATAGATAGATAGATAGATAGATAGATAGATAGATAGATACTTTATTAATCCCAAGGGGAAATTCACATACTCCAGCAGCAGCATACTGATAAAGAACAATATTAAATTAAAGAGTGATAACAATGTAGGTATATAGACAGACAATAACTTTGTATAATTTTAACGTTTACCCCCCCGGGTGGAATTGAAGAATCGCATAGTGTGGGGGAGGAACGATCTCCTCAGTCTGTCAGTGGAGGAGGACATTGACAGCAGTCTGTCGCTGAAGCTGCTCCTCTGTCTGGAGATGATACTGTTTAGTGGATGCAGTGGATTCTCCATGATTGACAGGAGCCTGCTCAGATGTCAAACTGTCCAGCTCCGTGCCTAGAATAGAGCCTGCCTTCCTCACCAGTTTGTCCAGGTGTGAGGCATCCCTCTTCTTTATGCTGCTTCCCCAGCACACCACTGCGTAGAAGAGGGCGCTCGCCACAACTGTCTGATAGAACATCTGCAGCATCTTATTGCAGATGTTGAAGGACGCCAGTCTTCTAAGGAAGTATAGCCGGCTCTGTCCTTTCTTGCACAGAGCATCAGTATTGGCAGTCCAGTCCAATTTATCATCCAGCTGCACTCCCAGGTATTAATAGGTCTGTACCCTCTGCACACAGTCACCTCTGATGATCACGGGGTCCATGAGGGGCCTGGTGCTCCTAAAATCCACCACCAGCTCCTGGGTTTTGCTGGTGTTCAGTTGTAGGTGGTATGAGTCGCACCATTTAACAAAGTTCTTGATGCAGCCCACGATAGCAGTGTCATCAGCGAACTTTTGCACGTGGCAGGACTCCGAGTTGTATTGGAAGTCCGATGTATATAGGCTGAACAGGACCACAGAAAGTACAGTCCCCTGCAGCGCTCCTGTGTTGCTGACCACAATGTCAGACCTGCAGTTCCCGAGACGCACATACTGAGGTCTGTCTGTAAGATAGTCCACGATCCATGCCACCAGGTATGAATCTACTCCCATCTCTGTCAGCTTCAGCATAGGTTGGATGGTGTTGAAGGCGCTAGAGAAGTCTAGAAACATAATTCTTACAGCACCACTGCCTCTGTCCAAGTGGGAGAGGGATCGGTGTAGCATGTAGATGATGGCATCCTCCGTTCCCACCTTCTCCTGGTATGCGAACTGCAGAGGGTCGAGGGCATGGTAGACCTGTGGCCTTAGGTGGTAAAGCAGCAGCCGCTCCATGGTCTTCATCATATGTGACGTCAGAGCGACAGGCCGGAAGTCGTTCAGCTCACTAGGACGTGATATCTTTGGGACCTGGGTGATGCAAGATGTTTTCCAAATCCTCAGGACTCGCCCCTGTTCCAGGCTCAGGATGAAGATGTGCTGTAGAGGACTCCCCAACTCCAACGCACAGGCCTTCAGCAGTTGTGGCGATACTCCATCTGGACCCACTGCTTTGCCGGCACAAAGTCTCCTCAGCTCTCTGCTCACCTGCACTGCTGTAATTGTGGGTTGGGGGAAACTCTCTCCTATGCTGGTATCAGCAGAAGGATGGTTGGAGGATGCAGTACTCTGAGGTGAGAGTGGGTTAGGGTCGTCAAACCTGTTAAAAAAGTTGTTCATCTGGTTTGCTCTCTCCACATCTCTCTCGATGGTGGCACCCCGCTTCGAGTTGCAGCCAGTGATGATCTTCATCCCATCCCACACTTCTTTCATGCTGTTGTTCTGCAACTTCTGCTCCAGCTTTCTCCTGTACTGCTCCTTTGCTGCCCTGAGCTGGACTCGGAGTTCCTTCAGCACGTGCTTGAGCTCATGCTGATCACCGCCTTTAAAAGCCCTTTTCTTCTAGTTCAAAAGGCCCTTGATGTCACTTGTAATCCATGGCTTGAGTTAGCTTAGCAGCGTACTGTTCTTACTGGAACTACAGTGTCCATACGGAACTTGATGTAATCAGTAGTGCAGTCAACAGCCTCCTCAATGTTCTCACTATGTGACCCCTGCAGAATATCCCAGGAGGTTATTGCACAGACCTCCACATGCTAGGCAATGGTACCCTGACTGTTGTTAGGTACCAAGATGAAATCATCACACTTACACTGATGCAATGGGCCCTGGGTTCCTCCTGGTGCAGGACAATGCCCAGCCTCATGTGGCCAGAGAGTGTAGGCAGTTCCTGGATGACGAAGGCATTGATGCCATTAACTGGCTCGCTCGTTTCCAAACCTGAATCCAATTGAACAAGTCTTGGATGTTATGTATCGGTGCATCTGATGACACCAAGTAGCACCACAGACTTTCTGGGAGCTCATTGATGCCCTGATGCAGGTCTTGGAGGAGATCCCCCAGGACACAATCCACTGTCTCATCAGGAGCATGATCAGATGTTGTCAGGAGTGCATACAAGCACGTGGGGGGTCATACCCACTACTGAGTCACATTAGGAGATGCTGTGATCAGCCTGTGATTTAAATTTTTGACTTTGATTTTCGGTGTGATGTTGAATCAGCCCTCAATGGGTTGGTGATTTTGGTTTCCATTGACCATTGTGACATCACTTTGTTCTCAGTGAATTGCTCAGGATTACACAGTAAAGATTTTCCACTTGAATATTTTGTTCATCGAGAGCTGATTTATGATTTAAGTGTTCCGTTAATTTTTTGACAAGTATAGTTATAAGATGTCCAGAAGAGATGAGGTCACATCTTTTATATCTAGATGCATTTGCCACAGAGCAAAAAGACAGTTATAGATGGAGGAGTTCATTACAGATGTTGGCTCTTACATTATTTATATCTGAGCTTCCATCAGTATAATGAGTTAGTCATTTTGGTTGGAAGTACTGTATGTATGATCACCATATCTTCAAGTCTATGGAAATTATCTGCAAAATGGGAGTAATTTCTTATTTTATTGGTTTTCCAAGGTACAAAGTGAAGAACCAGTACAGTATGAAACTGGAGTAGCCAACTTGGCTTTTACTGCCTATGTAATAAATAAAAGCTGTACATTTTGTGAATATCTAATTTTGTCTTTGAATAGTTTCACTAATGAGACTCTGGTGAATTTAGCAGTCTGTGTTTTTAGTGCAGGACAAAATTTAAGATGTCTGAATTATGACAAGGCACGATTTATAGAACCCTGGCCCAAGGATATTGTGGACCAAAGGAAATCCATTTATGATGAGTTTATAACACCTTTTGTGGGTAAAAGTGTGTTAAACTGGGCAAGTAGTAAAAGAAGATATGAGCCCAACTTGAAATGAAACTTTGTGTGAGAGAAATATCTGCAATATGCAACTCCTGACACACATATGTAACATTTGATGTAATGGCAAAAGTAAATGGGCCATAATGGATAGAGCCCAAGGCTGGAGACACATCCTGGCTGGAATGGTCCTCAGTTTCTGTCCCAGTCAGGGTGTTCAGAGAATAGATGGACAAGGGACAAGTGGACCTTTTGATCCTTAGCATGAAAGGTTTGCAGTGCTCCCCTTGCTGGAACCCAGTATGGACACCTGCAGGGTTACCTGGGTATTGCAGTCTGGAAAGGCGATCCTGTCGGTGTCCTTGGGAGCTGAAGATGGTGGTGGGGGAAATGGCTCTGTAAAGAATGGACATCACCATATTGAGGAGTGTCCATATGATCCACAAGTACTTCCAGGTCTGATATAAAAGGTGTGAGAGTTGGGAGGCAGAGGGTGAAAGTTAATATGGATGAGAGAAAGGTTTTGGAAGTGTGAGAAGGGAGCTTTATTAACGGCAAATGCTGTTCAATTGTTGAAGAAAGCCTGTGAACGTGTCTCTGGGTAATAAAAAATCCTATTATTTGTCCATAAACTGTGCTTGGTGGAGTTGTGTCAGATGTACGGGGCACTGTGTCACCCCTTTGTGATCACTATATATATGTATGTATACTGCTGGGCAAGAACTGCGTGGAATGCTATAGACTGCGTTTCGCGTCTATAGCATTCCATGCAATTCTTGGCCAGAGGTATACATAGGACAAACGTCAAAAAGAATTGCAACATGTATACAGGAGCATCACAACGCCGTCAGAAGGAAGGACTCACGATCACTGATTTAAACGCACACAAAATCAACCGGACATACACAAGTAAGATTTAAGGCCAGTACTAAAAGTGTCAGAGAGCTGGCTGAATCTTGGCTATCCCTGGGTCTAGAGCATGTTGGGATCTGTAGTCCAATGGGGCAGTCCTGTTGGGTTCCTTGGGGTCCACCAGAGGGGAACTGCTGGGATTAGTAATCCCTATTTAGTGGGTTTTCCATTTGACCCGGGAGTACTTCCAATGGGCTATGCCCTAGCACTGGAAGTACTCCTGGGTCCGAAATAAAAGAAGCTGCTTGACCTAATTTTTGCAAGTTAGAGTTGGGTGTGGAGGAAGGACAAAGCTCATCTGGGTGGTGGGGAGGAGAAGGAAAAGAGAAAGAGTGAAAGAAATGAATTTGGATTTGTGTTGTTATTTATTAAAGAAGCCTTTTGGAAGGTAATTTACAAGTGGGAGTCAAGCTAAAGTTAGAAAATGGGATTTATCAGAAATTGGAACGAACCTTAGCAAAGCTGATCATGTCATTTTTCACTCTCGTCTCCACCCTTCTCAATGTACTTGCGCAATCTGCCTGGAATTGCCGGGATTCCAGCAGAATAAAAGGTTTTGTCTTATCCTCCCCCTCATATAATAGTAAACTGTACATTTGCACCTGGAACTTGTGTCTGTGTGGTTGTGTCTGGGGTTTGGGGAGTTGCAATGCCCACTACTGGTCACAATACATATAGAGTATATATGTGTGTGTATATTATATATATATATATATATATATATATATATATATATATATATATATATATATATATACATACTTTATATTTAATCTCCAGACTTTGCTACCCATTTATAAGTGTATTACAATGTATATAATCCTAAAATAAAATGCACCTTTGCTTTAAAGCCATAAAGCTTACTGAAGATTAGCAGCATCAAAAGAGGATGCTGGCCTGTGCGGTTTTTAGATTCATTATTGGGCCTGATACGTGAATTATGTTCTCCGATATGCATATCGAGTGGTTTCTCTTTGTTTGACGTCTCTCTGTCTATGACACTGCTCTCTGGTCTCATGGACGGGCAGTTCTTAATGTCTAAAAATCATGTGGGGTTTTGGATGTTTATCACATTGTTTGGCATTGTGAAACTCAGGTTGCTTTTGGGTTCTATTATATAACTAGCCATCCTCCGTGGCTTCGCCCACATATTAGTGAAACAGGACAGCGAGGAGGGCCCTACCCAGCTCTCTATTCCTGACAACACTGTTCCCACTCCCCTTGGCCCGCAGCCTCTGTCTCAGATTTGCGCAAAGCAGAAAGCAGAGGGTGATGGTGCGAGGAACCTCATCAGAAGTGGCCGAAGTTAAGAGTGGTGTTCCACAGGGGTCAGTGCTAGGGACGCTGCTATTTTTTATATACTGTATATAAATGATTTAGATAGGAATATAAGTAACAAGCTGGTTAAGTTTGCAGATGATACCAAGATAGGTGGATTGGCAGATAATTTGGAATCCTTTATATCATTACAGAAGGACTTGGATAGCATACAGGCTTGGGCAGATTTGTGGCAGATGTAATTTAATGTCAGTAAATGTAAAGTATTACACATAGGAAGTAAAAATGTTAGGTTTGAATACACAATGGGCGGTCGGAAAATCGAAAGTACACCTTATGAGAAGGATTTAGGAGTCATAGTGGACTCCAAGCTATCGACTTCCCGACAGTGTTCAGAAGCCATTAAGAAGGCTAACAGAATGTCAGGTTATATAGCGTCTTGGCATGTGGAGTACAAGTCACAGGAGGTTATGCTCAACCTTTATAACACACTGGTGAGGCCTCATCTGGAGTACTGTGTGTAGTTTTGGTCTCCAGGCTACAAAAAGGACATAACAGCACTAGAAAAGGTCCAGAGAAGAGCAAGTAGGCTGATTCCAGGGCTACAGGGGTTGAACTATGAGGAAAGATTAAAAGAGCTGAGCCTTTACAGTTTAAGCAAAAGACGATTAAGAGGAGACCTGACTGAAGTGTTTAAAATTATGAAGGGAATTAGTCCAGTGGATCGAGACTGTTATTTTAAAATGAGTTCATCAAGAACACGGGGGACACAGTTGGAAACTTGTTAAGGGTAAATTTCGCACAAACATTAGGAAGTTTTTCTTTACACAAAGAACGATAGACACTTGGAATAAGCGACCAAGTAGTGTGGTAAACTTGACTTGATGTTTTTTTGGAAGAAATAAATGGATAGGACTGGCAAGCTTTGTTGGGCTGAATGGCCTGTTCTCGTCTAGAGTGTTCTAATGTTCTAATGAATATATCGCTCCTGCAAGCGAACTATGATTCTTAATGCAATGAGAGAAGTCGCAAAATCAACCAGAATCTTCAAGCAAATTATAGAAATTATAAGATCTAAATCCGTTAAGTAGTTCACTCATTCGCTAACTAAGCGGAGTTAAGGTTACACCCTGAGGCAGACGTTTGAGTGAGGAGGGCACCACCCCCCCTCCCCACAGCTTGATAAGTCTCTTTCAGAGTCGCGCTAATAAATCGGTACTGCAAGCGAACTATGATACTTACCGCGATGAGAAAGTCATAAAATCAATGGAATGTTCAAGAAAATTATGTAAAAAACTATCTAAATCCGTTAAGTTACTCTCTCGTGAAAAACGGACAGACATACAAACGGGTCTAAGAAACTATAAGAAATTTCACGCTTGGACCACGAAATTTTTAAAACCATTTCTTATCGAGCACCTATGGGCCAAGGGTTAACCTACACTCCAAATTTCAAGTCCCAAGTCCTCAGTGAGTCAGTGGTATTTGGCTTTTATATATATATAGATAAACATTTTTTTCTAGTTCTACATGAAAACATGAGATTAAATATTTCTCGTGGCCATAAATACAAACTACCTGAGGTAAGTACCATATTGCAAAAATATTGTTTTTGAGTGGAGTATTCCTTTAACTGTGGTGTAAACTCCATTATATCACATCTTGCAATACGTGAACAAGCAAAACATTGTATAGATGTTATTCATGATAGTCCTAATAAAGGTTTATTATATGTGTTAGACTCCCTTCATGGTATAAACTGCTATCACTCAATAATTTTTGGTGTTATAAAGTTCTCGTGTGTGGTCTCTAGTGGGGTGTTTGAGATGTCCAGTATATCATCCTGGTGTGTAGGTTTAGGGAATCTCTTTTAACAACCAGCTATGAAAGTCATTTAGTGATCAATATTATCCACATCTGGACTTTGTGCAGATCAATCCATGCCCATCCTGCTCCCACCAGGCAGTTTTATTTTTTATTTATGTGTTTCTTTTTTGCTCAGGCATTGAATTTGAAGTTATTATCATCCTGTGGAGACGTGTTACTGATAAGAGCTCCTCTTTCTGTTATCTCGTAAAGGAGGCCTACACTATACTAGGTTACAGATCTCCAGATATGCAGCTCACTTTTCCCACAGTTCATCTGTCTTTTCTGTATCTACCTACTTTATGGCCAAGACACAATACAATTTATAATAATAATAATAATAATATGCATCTTTTAACAGGAGGATATGTGGCAGAATGGTTTGTGCTGCTACCTCACACCTCCAGGGACGCAGATTTGAATCCTGAACACTAAGGCTCTGAAGTTTTTTAGGTTATCCTCACATCCATGGTTGTTTTTTTCTAACTACTCTGATTTTATTCCATTTCCTAAATAATTGTCCACATTGAATTGGCTCACTGCAAGAGTGGGTGAGGATGTCCTGTTTGGTAAAGTGTCCTACTTCTGCTTGTCACCAGATGTGCAGGTTCCATGTCAATATAAGAGAAGGAGGTGTGTGCCCTATGCATGCATAATTAGCCACGTGGTGATAAAAAACAAAGCTTGAAGGAGCCTGAAAACCCAAACACAGGAGACTATGAAATAATAATAATAATAATAATAATAATAATAATAATAATAATAATAATAACAAAATATTTATTACTATTTAGAAAACATTTCTATCTTTTTGATACTAGAAAAAGTACAAAGCATCAGCGCAGACAGTCTGGAGATCCTTCAGTGTGACTTCAAAAAATAGACATTTGACTGCGATTTTCTGCTTTGGGCGTCTCGCACTGTCTTCTTTCTTCTTTGATCTCACAGAAGCACGGTGGTGCAGTGGTTGGTTCTGCTGCCGCACAGCTCAGGTCGCCCTTTTGCCACAATAATCAGTCCAGTATAGTTGAGAGATGTTTCCCTAGCCCTCAGGTACACTTTAAAGATGATTGCACCATTATAATCCAGTCAAATCTAGTTCGGTTAGTCCTTCCCCATTGACCTCAATGTATTTCGCCGAGTCTGGCAATATTTCTGAACATTTCTGTGATTTCTCTGAACCCAAAGCGAAGTGAACACTGTGGAGTTCACTCATCACTACTTCAGAATTCCCTGTAGCATTGCATACAGAATTTGTGTAGTCTTCCTGTATCCTCTGGGCAGTCCAGTAACTGCTCAGCATTGCTTCAACCTTGATGGGCAACTTCACATTGGCCTGGAGAGTATGAGTTAAGCGTACATGTTGGGTATACTGGCAACACTAAACTATCCAGGTCTCCATTTATTAGAGAGCCCTGCATGCATTAGGTTAGCCAATCGGTCTAAGTCATCAGAACTGTGACTTTGTCCAATCTAATCAACCGTGGACCCTCTGAGGACTCCTCGTTGTTATTTTTGTTTTCTTTTTTTTCCTCAAGGAATATTGTTGATTGAAGTAGTTGCTCCATTATTTGCATTATGACTGGAAAACAGCAAATGTTATTCAGTTACCATACATAAAAATGTTGATTGGGTGGATCCAAGTAACTATAGGCCAGTGAGCTGAACGTGCATCATGGGTAAATTAATGGATAGACAAGACTGAGCAGCACATGGCAAGAACAGGAGTTGTAAGGAGCAGTCAGCGTGGGTTTGGCTGATGGAGTCCATGTTTTACTAACATGCTGGGATTCTATGAGGATACAAATAGAGAGGTGCATATGACATTGCTGTATTTATCTTGTGTTTTTTCTGGGATTTCATTTATCGGTAAAAATCAAAAGTATCTGGTTTTGGTGTTTTCTTAACCTATCATTGGGCTATTCACTTATTAAGATACTGCCTTATTTCAAAGTGAATTATTTTTTACCATCATTTTTTATGCTACTCTGTTTTATTATTGGATATTGCCATGTTTGATGAGAGTTTAGCATGCTTTGCGATTTCCCATGACCCTTTGGGAAGTTCATGATTGTTGATGTCATGTTACACAACGGTATCTCCTCAGCACTTTATTGAGATGGGATTCATATGATTTGCTTTCTGACTTCGTTAGTGACCCCTGCACCTGTTTTTTGACTACTGTTTTTTTGGTTTGAATTATCATTGTGACAATCAGTTTTCTTTAATCTTCTGGTATTGACCTTACGTTGTTTTTCTGGCCACAGTTATCTCCCGATCCATTCACAAAAAGGAAAGGTTGGGTATCAGAAAAGAAGTGGGAGTTCAAGGCGTTGTGTGTAGATGAGTGCAGAATTGGCTCAGACACAGGAAGCAGAGGGTGATGGTGCAAGGAACCTCATCAGAATTGGGAGATGTTAAGAGTGGTGACCAGCAGGAGTCAGTGCTGGGGCTGCTGCTATTTTTAATATTTATAAATGATTTGTGTAGGAATATGAATAACAAGCTGGTTAAGTTTGCAGATGATACCAAGCTAGTTGGATTGGCAGATAATCTTAAACCTGTTGAGTCATAACATGGACAGCATTCAGGCTTGGGTAGATCTATGGTAGATGAAATGTAATTTTAGTAAATGTAAAAAATTACTTCTGGGAAGCAAAAAGCTTAGATTTGAATAAACAATGGGAAGTCTGAAAATACACCTTATGAGAAGGATTTAGGAGTCATAATGGAGTCATCACTATGAACTTCCAGACAGTGTTCTGAAGCCATGAAGAAGACTTAACAGATTGTTAGGTTATATAGCGCCCTGATGTGTAGACTACAAGTCCATGGAGGTCATGTTTAACTTTTATATACACAGGTTAGACCTCATCTGGAGTACTGTAAACAGTTGTGTTCTCCAAACTTTAAAAAAGACAAAGCAGTGCTAGAAAAAGTCCAAAGAGAAATGACTAGGCTGATTCCAGGACCAACGCGTATGAGTTAGGAGGAAAGATTGAAGGAGCTGAATCTTTTCTGTTTAAGCAAAAGGAGATTAAGAGATGACATGATTAAAATGTGTGAAATTATGAAACAAATTAGTCCAGGGGCAGCACGGTGGCACAGTGGTAGCGTTGCTGCCTCGCACTTCCTGTGTCCTCCCTGCGTGGAGTTTTCATATTCTACCCGTGTCTGCGTGGGTTTTCTCCGGGTACTCCGGTTTCCTCCCACAGTCCAAAGACATACAGGTTAGGTGGATTGGCGATTCTAAATTGTCCCTAGTGTGTGCTTGGTGGGTGTGTGTGTGCACCCTGCCTGGGGTTTGTTTCCTGCCTTGAACCCTGTGTTGGCTGGGACTGGCTCCAGCAGACCCCCGTGACCCTGCAGTTAGGATATAGTGGGTTGGATAATGGATGGATGGATAAATTAGTCCAGTGGATCAAGACTGTGACTTTACCATGAGTTCAACAATAAGGTCACAGTTGGAAACTTGTTAAGGGTAAGTTTCACCTGAGCATTATGAAGCTTTTCTTCACACAGAGAACTATTAATACTGTATATGGAATACACTTTCAATTAGTGTGGAAAGTAGGACTCTAATGGCCTTCAAAACTCTACTTATTGTGATTTTGGAGGAATTAAGTGGATAAGATTGGGCTGAATGGCCTGTTGTCATCAAAATGTTTCTAATATTTTTTAAAAAATCTTCTTCTTTTTCTTCTCCTCCTTCTTCTTCTTCATTTTTCGACTGCTCCCATTAGGGTTACCACAGCAGATCATCTGTTTCCATATCTTCCTGTCCTCTGTATCTTCTTCTGTTACACCTACCACCTCCATGTCCTCTTTCACTACATCCATAAACCTTCTCTTAGGCCTTCCTCTTTTCCTCTTGCCTGGCAACTCCATCCTTAGCACCCGTCTCCTAATATACCCAGCATCTCTTCTCTGCACATGTCCAAACCAACGCAATCTCGCCTCTCTGACTTTGTCTCCCAACCGCCCAACTTGAGCTTACCCTCTTCTGTACTCATTTCTAATCCTGTCCATCCTCGTCACACCCAATGCAAATCTTAACATCTTTAACTCTGCCACCTCCAGCTCTGTCCTTTTCTTTTTGGTCAGTGCCACCGTCTCTAAGCCATATCACATAGCTGGTCTCACTACCATCCTGTAGACCTTCCCTTTCACTCTTGCTGATATCCGTCTGTCACAAATTACTCCTGACACTCTTCTCCACCCATTCCACCCTGCTTGCACTCTCTTTTTCACCTCTCTTCCACAATCCCCATTACTCTGTACTGTTGATCACAAGTATTTAAACTCATCCACCTTCGCCAACTCTACTCCCTGCATCCTCACCATTCCACTGACCTCCCTCTCATTTACACACATGCATTCTGTCTTGTTCCTACTGACCTTCATTCCTCTCCTCTCTAGAGCATATCTCCAACTCTCCAGGGTCTCCTCAACCTGCTCCCTACTATCACTACAGATCACAATGTCATCAGCAAACATCATAGTCCATGGGAACTCCTGCCTAATCTCATCTGTCAACCTGTCCATCACCATTGCAAAATAAGAAAGGGCTCAAAGACGACCTCTGATGTAATCCCACCTCCAACTTGAATGCATTCATCATTCCTACCGCAGACCTCACCACTGTCACACTTCACTTGTACATATCCTGTACAACTCTTATGTACTTCTCTGCCACTCCCGACTTCTTCATACATCCCTATACTTCTCCATCAACACCTTCAGAGCAAACATTGCATCTGTGGTGCTCTTTCTTGTCTTGGCATGAAACCATACTACTGCTCACTAATCATCACCTCACTTCTTAACCTAGCTTCCACTACTCTTTCCCATAACTTCATGCTGTGGCTCATCAATTTTATCCCCCTGTAGTTACTGCAGTCCTGCATATCTCCCTTATTCTTAAATATCGGCACCAATACACTTCTTCTCCACTCCTCAGGCATCCTCTCACTTTCCAAGATTCCTTTAATCAATCTGATTAAAAACTCCACTGCCATCTTTCCTAAACACCTCCATGCTTCTACAGTTATGTCTTCTGGACCAACGGCTTTTCCTTTCTTCATCCTCTTCATAGCTGTCCTTACTTCCTCCTTGCTAATCCATTGCACTTTCTGATTCACTATCTCCACATCATCCAACCTCTTCTCTCTCATTCTTTTCATTCAGCAGCTTCTCAAAGTACTCTTTCCATCTGCTCAGCACACCTTCCTTGCTTGTGAGTACATTTCCATCTTGATCCGTTATGATACTAACCTGCTGCACATCTTTCCCAGCTCGGTCCCTCTGTCTCGGTCCTTTTCTTCCTCCTTACAATACAATTTATTTTTGTATAGCCCAAAATCACACAAGAAGTGCCGCAATGGGCTTTAACAGGCCCTGCCTCTTGACAGCCACCCAGCCTTGACTCTCTAAGAAGACAAGGAAAAACTCCCAAACAAAAATCTTGTAGGGAAAAATGGAAGAAACCTTGGGAAAGGCAGTTCAAAGAGAGACCCTTTTCCAAGTAGGTTGGGCATGCAGTGGGTGTCAAAAGTACAATACAATACAATCCTTAGTGTTCAACCTCTCATGAAACTCATCATATGCCTTTTCTTTAGCCTTCACCACCTCTCTCTTCACCTTACGCTTTATCTCCTTGTACTCTTGTCTACTTTTTGCATCTCTCTGACTATCCCACTTCTTCTTCGCCAACCTCTTCCTCTGTATACTCTCCTGTATTTCCTCATTCCATCACCAGACTCCCTTTTCCTCCTTCCTCCATCTATATGTCACACCAAGCACCCTTCTTGCTGTCACCCTTACTACATCTGCTGTAGTTGCCCAACTGTCTGGTAACTCTTCAGTGCCACCCAGTGCCTGTCTCACTTCCTCCCTAAACTCAACCTTGCAGTCTTCCTTTTTCAACTTTCACCATTTGATCCTTGGTTCTGCCCTCACTCTCTTCCTGTTCTTGATCTCCAGCGTCATCCTACAGACCACCATCTTATGCTGCCTAACTATGCTTTCCCCTGCCACCACTTTGCAGTCTTCAATCTCATTCAGACTGACTCTCCTGCATAAGATATAATCCACCTGTGTGCATCTTCCTCCACCCTTATACTCTATGTCACCCTGTGTTTCTCCCACTTCTTAAAATACATATATACTACAGCCATGTCCATCCTTTCACAACATCCACTACCATCAGACCTTCTGAAATTTCTCTCCTTGACACCATACCTACCCATCACCTCCTTGATTCCATTGTTCCCTTCACCAACATGTCCGCTGAAATCTGCTGCAATAACTTCTCTCTCTCCCTTTGGGTACACTGTCCATCACTTCATCCAACTCACTCCAAAAATCTTCTTCCTCATCCATCGCACACCCATATATGCACTAACAACATTCATCATCACACCACCAATTTCCAGCTTCATAATCATTACTCCGTCTGACACTCTTTTCACCTCCAAAACACTCTTAACATATTGTCCCTTCAGAATAATTCCTACCCCATTTCTCCTCCCATCCACAAAATGATAGAACAATTTGAATCCACCTCCGATCCACCTGGCCTTACTCCCCTTACATTTAGTCTCTTGCACGCACAATATATCAACCTTCCTTCTCTCCATCATATCTGCTAACTCTCTCCCTTTACCAGTCATACTGCCAACATTCAAAGTACCTACCCTCAGTTCCACTCTCTTTACCTTCCTCTTCTCACCTTCCCCTCTTCTTCTTCTTCAGCTAATAGATAGATAGATACTTTATTAATCCCCAATGGGAAATTGACATACTCCAGCAGCAGCATACTAATAAAAAAACAATATTAAATTAAAGAGTGATAAAAATGCAGGTATAACAGACAATAACTTTGAATAATGTTACCGTTTACCCCCCCAGGTGGAATTGAAGAGTTGCATAGTGTGGGGGAGGAACGATCTCCTGAGTCTGTCAGTGGAGCAGGACGGTGACAGCAGTCTGTCGCTGAAGCTGCTCCTCTGTCTGGAGATGATCCTGTTCAGTGCAGTGGATTCTTCATGATTGACAGGAGCCTAGTCAGATGTCAAACTGTCCAGCTCTGTGCCTACAATAGAGCCTGCCTTCCTCACCAGTTTGTCCAGGCATGAAGTGTCCCTCTTTTTTATGCTGCCTCCCCAGCACACCACCCGTAGAAGACGGCGCTAGCCACAACCATCTGATAGAACATCTGTAGCATCTTATTGCAGATGTTGAAGGACGCCAGCCTTCTAAGGAAGTATAGTCGGCTCTGTCCTTTCTTGCACAGAGCATCAGTATTGGCAGTCCAGTCCAATTTATCATTCAGCTGCACTCCCAGGTATTTATATGTCTGCACCCTCTCCACACAGTCACCTCTGATGATCACGGGGTCCAGGAAGGGCTTGGGCCTCCTAACATCCACCACCAGCTCATTGGTTTTGCTGGTGTTCAGTTGTAGGTGGTTTGAGTTGCACCATTTAACAAAGTCCTTGATTAGGTTCCTATACTCCTCCTCCTGCCCATTCCTGATGCAGCCCACAATAGCAGTGTCGTCAGTGAACTTTTGCACGTTGTAGGACTCAGAGTTATATTAGAAGTCTGATGTATATAGGCTGAACAGGACCGGAGAAAGTACAGTCCCCTGCGGCGCTCCTGTGCTGCTGACCCCAATGTCAGACGTGCAGTTCCCAAGACGCACATACTGAGGTCTGTCCGTTAGATAGTCCACGATCCATGCCACCAGGTATAAATCTACTCCCATGTCTGTCAGCTTTTCCCTAAGGAGCAGAGGTTGGATGGTGTTGAAGGCACTAGAGAAGTCCGGAAACATAATTCTTACAGCACCACTGCCTCTGTCCAAGTGGGAGAGGGATCGGTGTAGCATATAGATGATGGCATCCTCCGCTCCCACCTTTTCCTGGTATGCGAACTGCAGAGGGTTGAGGGCGTGATAGACCTGTGGCCTCAGGTGGTGAAGCAGCAGCCGCTCCATGGTCTTCATCACATGTGACGTCAGAGCAACAGGCCTGAAGTCATTTAGCTCACCAGGATGTGATACCTTTGGGACTGGGGTGATACAAGATGTTTTCCAAAGCCTTGGGACTCTCCCCTGTTCCAGGCTCAGGTTGAAGATACACTGCAGAGGACTCCCCAGCTCCAACGCACAGGCCTTCAGCAGTTGTGGTGATACTCCATCTGGACCCGCTGCTTTGCTGACCTGAAGTCTCCTCCGCTGTCTGCTTACCTGGGCTGCTGTAATTGTGGGTGGGGGGAAACTCTCACCTATGATGGTATCAGCAGAAGGATGGGTGGATGGTGCAGTACTCCGAGGTAAGAGTGGGTTAGGGTGGCCAAACCTGTTAAAGAATAGTAGTCCAATTTCCCGCAGCACCCTGTTGGCTAATAGTATTGGTGGCGGCCATTGTTAACCCATGCTCTATATATATATATGTATATATATATATATATATATATATATATATATATATATATATATATATATATATATGTACATTTGCCATGCAAAATTGTGCTTTCTATAAATTTAAAAAAATATCTTGCCTGCACTTCTGCTTTACATTATAGTCTGTGTGGCATGAAGGAAATAAAAAACTTAACAAATATGTTCATTTTTCAAGCCAAGAAAGTTGTAGAATGTGTATATATTTTGATGGATGGCTGGGGATCTTGCCTGAACGGGATGCCCTTTTAAAGAGAAGACTGGGGTAATAGACATACTACTAGCAGTACCTCCCCCGGGACACGAGAGTGCAGCCCCCTTGGTTTACATCGGGGCCACGGATTTGGTGCTTAGACGCTCAACCTGGAAGGGGTCCATGGCCTCCACCAGGGGGCGCTTGGACAGCTCTGGAGTTTGGGCATGCTGCACTTCTGGAAGTGCTGCCAGAAGAGGAGCTGATTTCCTATGCAGCACTTGTGCCCCACCAATCGGGAGACACCTGGAGCACTTCCGGGTGCAGTATAAAGGAGGCCACCTCACTCCATTCAGGAGGCCAGAGTCGGGTGGAAGGTGGACGAGGCTTGGGAGGAAAGGAGTGGAGGCGGCAGAAGAAAAGAACTCAGTTAGTGTGGCTGCTTGGTGCACTGTGTTGTGTACAGGAATTAAAGGAGAAATAAGCGTGTGTGCTTTTGGACATTCTGGAGTCCGTGTCTGTCTGTGTCTGGGGTTCAGGTTCTACAATATATATATATATATATATATTAAATATGCATATATACAACAATATGTTTGTGAAAAAATAACTTTGACTTAAAAAATGCAGGACCTATTATTTAACTCTTTGAGGGCTAATATTTTTCCCAGAAAACTCAGTTTTTCTGAATAGCAAACAAAGCGATGGTTTCACACAAAAATCGACATAAAATATCTGTTGCTGTGTGCTGTGGCTGCTGTGGGTGTCTATTCACCGTCTCTTGCAGCAACGGCCAGCAGGAATGTGCGGTGGGATGGCTGCCAGGCTGTCTTCGTGCAACATATGAACGGCGGTGGCAGTCACAGTGTAACACAGTCTGGTTTGTACCCCCTGTCATCGTAAGTGGTGATCCTCCCAGGCGAACACTGCTGTAGGTGCAGCAGGTACATGAACGTTTTCAGCACCACAATCAGCTGGGGGCCGATTAGATGATGCTGGTACCTCACTTTCATTTTCGATCTCCAGATCACTTGCACCAAAGTCGGAGTCCAACAAGTCTGAGTTTGATTTATCTGTAATACACAAAGCGTCATCCACGGAGTATTTTTGCTTTGCACATTCACTTTGGTCTCTTGCCAAATGTCAATGCCATTTTACAGCTTGTTTGCTCTTTGCTACTCATGTGCATTTAGGAAATCGAGGTAAAATCCATGAAGCTAACTTTACTTCTAGCAAATAGAGTCAAATTAAAATATAGCGGCGAGTTTTGTTGCAGTTTACAGCTGATCACCTCTGAATTTTGACAAAAGTTGACATCCGCCCTGAAAGAGTTAATGCTCTTTCAATTGACCAGATACTAATTGTATTGGTAATGGACTTTATATTAAAGTTAACTATTCCGATTTATTAATTTCAATGTGCATTTAAGGTAATTTATGTATACTATGTAGATATTGTATGGTTTAATAGTTTAATGTTATTCTATCCTACTTGTCAAGCATACACAAGTACTCTAAAGATGTACTTCATGAGGAGTGCTATACAGACATAAAGTGAATTAAAGAGAATTTTGTTGACGGGTGTGCATCCATCTGTAGATTGATTAGTGCCTTGTGCCTAATTCTGGTGGCTCCCTGCAACCTTGTGATAAACAAAAGTCAATTCAGAAAATGAATGAATGAAGTTTTTTTGCTTGCTTTTTTGCCCAAACCCTTAGGTTCGTCTTTACACGTCTAGATTGTGAGGGATAAATACAGCCTTGAGCAGTCAACATCAAAATTTATTTGGCAGAGATCAAACAAGTAGGGTTTGTATAATTTTCCTCAAAATATAGATACAAAGAAAGCAATTTGCACTGTACTTTTTTGTGATTTCAGGGTTTCACTTTTAAAGAAGAGTAAAATGCGTCTCTTTCAGAGGCATATAAGAGCTGTGCTCAAAAAGGCAGACAGCTTTTGAAATAAGAAAGCCAAAGACACATAAAAGCTGAGTTCAAACAGACAGCAGCCGCTTCACTCCCTGCGTCTCCAGTAGTCAAGAGTAGTGATTTACTGTAAGAAAAATCAAATTTTTATTTGATCTCTTGAGGCAGCTGTAATGTAAGTGTAATGAATGTAAAAAGGCATGCCATTAAGGTTTCAAATGACTGCTTTTAAGTAGCTCCTAAAATGGTGACATTGATCTTCAGACAAATAAACAGTAAAGGTGCTGTGGCGTATTGATGAAATGGGAACACTCGTTCAGTGGGTGGTGGGGGAGAGAAAGACATCCTCTGAAATTCATCATAGTGTGTGCTCTAGCAGACGTCTTACATCAAGGGGTTTCTTGTGGACTGTAAGGGGGTAACTCTCAAGCTGTGTCTGATCCCAAAAAGCAGAATGAAAGTGAGGGGTGAATGGACAAAGAAATGAAACAAATGAATTGCACAAAAGGAAAAACGCTGATACTTCTGCCTGTTTTCTTCTTTTTCTTCTAAGCTTTTCCCACTTTCAGGTGGGACTCCATTCCCATCTATTGTAGACTTTCTTGTCTAATACCCCCTTTCTCGCTTAGATCTCTTTTCACACAGTCAACTCACTTTTTCATTGCTTGTCTTCTTTTCCTCCATCCCAACACCTCCTTATCCAAGACTAGCCGTCCCCCCGTGGCCCAGGGGTAGTAGTGAAACAAGACAAACTTAAACAAACAGGTATCGCTAGCTAAGCGATACAACACAGAGGTAGACCGACTTGAACGGAGGCTGGCACGTGAGTGAGGAGGGCCCCATCCGGCTCCCCACTCCTGACGTCATGCTTCCCCCTCCCCTCGGCCCACAGCCTCTGTCTCGGGTTAACACAAATTCATCGCACCTACAAGTGAACTATGATACTTATCACAATGACAGAAGTCGCAAAAACAACCAGAATGTTCAAGCTAATTATAGAAATAAACTTGATCTAAATCCCTTAAGTAGTTCACTGGTTCAGTAGCTAAGCGGAGGTAAGGTACAGTAGGCTCCGAGGCTGGTTCGTGAGTGAGGAGGACCCGGCCTGGCTCCCCACTCCTGATGTCACGCTTCCTCCTCCCCTCGGTCCGCAGCCTCTGTCTCGGATTAGTGTGAATTTATCGCACCTACAAGTGAACTATGATTCTTATCACAATGAGAGAAGTCACAAAATCAACCGGAATGTTCCAGCTAATTATAGAAATAAATCCAATCTAAATCTGTTAAGTAGTTCTCTTGTTTGCTAGCTAAGCGGAGGTAAGGTATGATCCGAGGCTGGTTCGTGAGTGAGGAGGGCCCTGCCCGGCTCTCCACTTCTGATGTCATGCTTTCCCCTCGCCTCAGCCTACAGCCTCTGTCTCGGATTAGTGCGAATTTATCGCACCTGCAAGCGAACTATGATACTTAGCACAATGAGAGAAGTTGCAAAATCAACCAGAATGTTCAAGCAAATTGTAGAAATAAACCTGATCTAAATCCGTTAAGTAGATCTCTTGTTTGCTAGCTAAGCGGAGGTAAGGTACAATCCAAGGCTGGTTCGTGAGTGAGGAGGACCCCGCTAGGTTCCCCACTGCTGATGTCATGCTTTCCCCTCCCCTCGGCCCACAGCTTCTGTCTTGGATTAGTGTGAATTTATAGCACCTCCAAGTGAACTATGATTCTTAGCACGATGAAAGAAATCGCAAAATCAACCGGAATGTTCAAGCTAATTACAGAAATAAACCCGATCTAAATCCATTAAGTAGTTATCTTGTTTGCAAGCTAAGCGGAGGTAAGGTACGACCCGAGGCTGGGTCGTGAGTGAGGAGGGCCCTGCCCGGCTCTCCACTGCTGACGTCATGCTTTCCCCTCGCCTCAGCCTATAGCCTCTGTCTCGGATTAGTGTGAATTTATCGCACCTGCAAGCGAACTATGATAATTAGCGCAATGAGAGAAGTCGCAAAATCAACCAGAATGTTCAAGCAAATTGTAGAAATAAACCTGATCTGAATCCGTTAAGTAGTTCTCTTATGACAAACAGACAGACATACAGACAAACAGACACTGGATTTTATATATATAAAGATATTCCATGATAAATTTGGCAATATCTAAGTCAGCATCCAAGTTATTGATTACATAACTTAAGTCCAGTTGAAAATACGTTTCTTGGCTAGTGTGATTATGTGTTTAAAATTCTACCACATACACCTTGAGACGGAAAGCTTACCTGCTCTCACTTCACACCATGGAGATGTTCAGAATCCTTCATGACATGCTGGAGAGATGCCATTCATGGACCTGCTCAGCCATGGAACTGAGTTGGACGTCTTGTTCAGATACAATTGTCATATTGCTCCCTGATAGAGGTGGTATTCCAGTTATTTTGCTCTCCCTATTTTTTATTTTTCTCCCTTGACACATCACTCCCGAGCAGCACTACAGACCTGCAGAAGACATGAGTGTGTGTTGGACCACCACCTGTTAATTATTCATTTCATACAGGACAGTGATTTACATTCAAATACATGTCATATGGTACAGCTGACTAATTGATAACTTTCTGGTTAATGATTGGTGTAACAGCCAATCATAGAAATTCAATATTAATGGGAAATTTGCGTAAGTGTTTACTTAGTTTGAAAACAAAATACGCTTCATACCGTTACATAGTGTGATGTACAGCATGCATGCGTGGGCACCTCCGTCGGGATGGGTTCCTTTACCAGGCAGGGATGCCATGGCATTAAAAGGGAAGAAAGAACAGCAAGATGTTCCCTTCCCTTGCCAGAGGATTGATAAAGTATGCAATTTGCAGGTGGGTGTGTTGGCTTCCTGGCAGGGATGGACTGAAGACCCTAACTTGGCCAGGAGGCCAGTAGGATGGAAGGACAGGGGGAGACAACCTAGCAGGGCTACTTACTCCCCGTACATGCTAGGTGGCTGTCTCCCTGGGCTACACTACTTGTGTGGACACCGCAAGGTATGCCTGGGACCTGGAATCCCAAAGGGAACAACAACAACAACATTTATTTATATAGCATATTTTCATACAAAAAGTAGCTCAAAGTGCTTTACATAATGAAGAAAAGAAGAATAAAAGACAAAATAAGAAATTAAAATAAGACAACCTTAGTTAACATAAAAAGGAGTAAGGTCCGATGGCCAGGGTGGACAGAAAAAACAAAAAAAACTCCAGAAGGCTGGAGAAAAAAATAAAATCTGTAGGGGTTCCAGGCCACGAGACCGCCCAGTCCCCTTTGGGCATTATACCTAACATAAATGAAATAGTCCTCTTTGTAGTTAGGGTTCTCACGGAGTCACTTGATGCTGATGGTTATACAGACTTCTGGCTTTTAATCCATCCATCATTGTTGGAACATCATGGTGCTTTGGGTAGATGGTGGTGGCGATATATAAGACGGGGTGAGATTATTTAAAGCTTTATAAACCATAAGCAGAATTTTAAAGTCAATTCTGAATGACACAGGTAACTAGTGTAGTGACATCAAAACTGGAGAAATGTGTTCGGATTTTCTTTTCCTGGTAAGGATTCTAGCAGCTGCATTCTGCACTAACTGCAAACGATTGATGTCTTTTTTGGGTAGTCCTGAGAGGAGTGTATTACAGTAATCTAGCCGACTAAAGACAAACGCATGAACTAATTTCTCTGCATCTTTCGATGATATAAGAGGTCTAACTTTTGCTATGTTCCTTAGGTGAAAAAATGCTGTCCTAGTGATCTTATTAATATGCGATTTAAAATTCAGATTACAATCAACGGTTACCCCTAAGCTTTTTACCTCCGATTTGACTTTTAATCCTAATGCATCCAGTTTATTTCTAATAGCCTCATTGTATCCATTATTGCCAATCACTAAGATTTCGGTTTTTTCTTTATTTAATTTGAGAAAGTTACTATTCATCCATTCTGAGATACAGGTTAGACATTGTGTTAGCGAATCAAGAGAAAGGGACAAAGGGAAGCCTTGGCGGGGCTCGTCGGTGCTGCCAGGGGGAGCTGCTGGGATTAATGATCCCTACTTTGTGAGGCTTCCATTTGACCCAAAAGTGTCTAAGATAAAAGAAGCTGCTTGACCTCATGCAGGCAAGTTGGAGTCGGGTGGAAGAGGACAAATCTCACCTCGAGGAGCGGAAGAATAGAAGCAGGGATTGGAAGTGTGATTTTCTTTATTAAGAAGCCTTTATAAAGGTAATTATTATTAACCAGTAACGGCAGACTGCACAATAATGTGCAGTGAATACACTTGACTTGAGCATTCCTAGTTTTCATGCTCTTTCTCTGTACTTTTGGCATTCATTAGTACCATTATACATAAGGTACTGCAGATTGGCCAAGGTCACCAACTTCCTGCTTGATGTAAGCAGCGTGGAATCACTCACATTTTACTAAATGTTGTACACCATCCATACTTTGGTACTCTAATCTTTGTATCTCATTATCAAGCTAGTAATGGAGCATCCATTCTTAAGGCTGGGTGATCTTCCTGACTCCAACTTGTTTTAGCGACCTTTAACAACCCACAAGGGGGTTGGTAGCCTTATTCTAACACTAGAGATGAATCACCATATCTTCAGACAGACATTGTCAGACAGATTGTCAGAGGTTGATGCATTTGCTGCTTCCTGAGCAGCTCTTCTTTTCTCCACCCTAGAGGCCCGTTTCTTCTCTTCTTCTGTTGGCATCTTCATGCATTAAACTTGATTAAGTCAGTTTTTGTGTTGCAATTACTTGCTATGTTTTCCTTAATTTTTGACTTAAGCGTGCAATCTGCTTCAAGAATGATTTAGGATTAGAAGAGGTGGAGGAAGTGACGGCGAAGGTGGTAGGGATGAGAACAAACCCCATACGCATGAGCCACACGGCTGCCCTGCAGCCCACTGCCAAGAGTTGATTCTACAATAAAATAAAATAAAATAAAAATAATAATCTCAGCGGTCAATCATCACTCCGAAAGCGGATAGTAGACGTCACGTAGTATATGTGTATCACATTTCAGGTCAATAGGTCAAACAGTTTGTGAGCTACGGGTGATTTAAAATCTTGGAACAGACAAACGGACAGCGACGGTAGTGTATTATATAAGAAGAAGATAAATCTTGCATGTGTACCCAGAACTTGTGTCTGGGGTTTGGAGTTTTGTAACACCCCCTAGTGGTCACAAATAATAATGGATGCTTCCTTTATTTCCTAACCTGTAATGGAACATCCTTAAAATTGTTCAGCTTTACTTGTAACAACAACAACAGCATTTTAGTCTGTCAGTTTGCTAGCTCACTTGAAAAATGGACAGTTAGAAACATTGAACTGTTTTCTTTTCAATTGAAAGCTATAAAGCGGCATACAGTTTTCTGAATGTATGCATGTATGTGGTAGCATATAGAAACGTTACCATGTATTTAAGTCAGAAACAGAAACATCATAGACAAGAAGTTTTCCCTTTTTGTGTACAGTAATCCCTCCTCTATCGCGGAGGTTGCATTCCAGACCCCCCCGCGAAAGGTGAAAATCCGCGAAGTAGAAACCATATGTTTATATGATTATTTTTATATTGTCATGCTTGGGTCACAGATTTGCACAGAAACACAGGAGGTTGTAGAGAGACAGGAACTTTATTCAAACACTGCAAACAAACATTTGTCTCTTTTTTAAAAGTTTAAACTGTGCTTCATGACAAGACAGAGATGACAGTTCCGTCTCACAATTAAAAGAATGCAAACATATCTTCCTCTTCAAAGGAGTGCGCATCAGGAGCAGATAATGTCAGAGAGATAGAGAGAAAAAAGCAAACAATCAGAAATCAATAGGTGCGCTTCGAGCTTTTAAGTATGCGAAGCACCACCGGACAACGCAGTTGCTAGGAAGGGAGCAATGTAAAGGTAGCCTTTCAGCATTTTTTTAGAGGAGCATCCGTATCGTCTAGTGGTGCGAACAGCCCCCCTGCTCACACCCCCTCCGTCAGTTGCACAGAATGTCAGACAGAGTCAGAGAGAGAGACAGAGAAAAACAAACAATTAAAAATCAATACGTGCCGTTCGAGCTTTTAAGTATGCGAAGCAACGTGCAGTAAGCATATCGCTTGACAAAACAGCCACATTTAAGCCCAGCAAGGAAGAGAGCAGTGTGAAGGTAATCTTTCAGTGTTTTTTGAGGAGTGGCCGTATCTTCTAGGGGTGCGAACAGCCCCAGTGCTCACAATATATTTGAGGAGTTTTATTTAATACACAATACATGCTCTGATTGGGTAGCTTCTCAGCCATCTGCCAATAGCGTCCCTTGTATGAAATCAACTGGGCAAACCAACTGAGGAAGCATGTACCAGAAATTAAAAGACCCATTGTCCGCAGAAATCCACGAACCAGCAAAAAATCTGTGATATATATTTAAATATGCTTACATATAAAATCCGCGAAAGAGTGAAGCCGCGATAGTCGAAGCGCGATATAGCGAGGGATTACTGTACTTATCATTTTTTTTTTATTTGGTGTGAACTGTTTTTGCTTTGAATTTCACTAAAACTTTTATAAAGAAGACATTTGGATTGTGGAATGCCTTTGCATTCGCATCACACTCAATGCCTGAACCTTTCGATGAAGATGAAGCTGCAGTGTTTTAGAAACACTGAACAACTGCAGCTACTTCTGGTAAAACGGTTATTCTGATAAATGTATGTGTTGTTTTAAACGTTGATTCATAGATCTAAGATGCAGCCATATGAAATTTGTGAAAACTTGACTTTTCCAACATATCTGAATGGGCAAACAGTAGATCTTCATGCAAACTGTGCCCACAGATTAAGGTGATATACGTGAACAAACAACATGTAGTATTGACTTGGTGTATTCATTCACAATCTAAATGAACAAAAGTGAAGTTTTTTCACATGGAAAATGCCAGGGTAGTATTTGGGGATGGAGTCCCAATTGAATGGCTAGTACTAAGAATAACGAGGGAGGAAGTAAATGAGGCACTAAAAACAATGATAATCAGAAAGGCAACAGGACCAGATGAAATACCAATGAATCTGTGGAAGAGTTTAAGAGAAGAGGGAGTAAATGTATACTTGGATCTAATGCAGAAGATCTTTGAAAAAGAGAGAATAATAATGGAGTGAAGGAACAGTGCGGTTGTACCCATTTATAAGGAGAAGACTGATATTCAGGGAGGACTCAAAAATAATGAGAATTTTTTTCTGGAGGCTGGAGGGGCGTTAGTTTGCCGGTTTGATGTTTGCCGGCTAGGTGCATGTGCTAGACTGCCCTCTTCATCATTTGGCCAAGCGACATCCTTGAGGAAAGGTCTGTAAGGTCAGTGTAATTTTTTTCTTGAGCCTCTGTTAGCGTCTTTGTCGATTTTGTGATGGCAGACTTGAAAGAATAACATGCTTGCATCAAGTTCTGTTTCCTTTTGGGGAAAACAACAGCAGAAGCTGTCACAATGCTTCGAGGGGCTTTCAAAGAAGAAGCTTTGAGCCAGGCAAGGGTTTTTACCTTAAAGTTGTCCAAGTGATTGTGCGATACAGTGCAGAGAAAATGACACGAATTGCGGCGATTGGGCAATTGGGTTCTGCACCATGACAACGCCCCTGCCTAAACAGCATTGAATGTGTAACAGTTTCTCACGAAAAACAGGATGACAATGGTTACTCCCATTACTCCCAGGACATTGCACCCTGCGATTTTTTCTTATTTCCAAGAATGAAGAGGGGCCTCAAAGGAAAACATTTTTTAAGATGTAGAGGAGGTCAAAAAACAAACGTCGGAGGCACTGAAGGCTATCACTTTGCAAGAGTTTCAAAAGAGTTTTGAACAATAGAAAAAATATTGGGACAAGTGTATTGTGTTTCAGGGAGAATATTTTGAGGGTGATTAAACTTTGGAAATGCTCAGGGAAATATACGATTTAAAAAAAAAATTCTCATTATTTTTGGGTCCCACCTCGTATGTTGATGTGTTTGATCAACGTTCTCTTTTACAGCTCGGTCCTGCACCTCCTCCTCTGTCAAGCCCTTGTCCTTCAGTTCTTCTTTTACTTTATCCGCCCACCTCCACTTTGGCCTCCCTCTCTTTCTCTTCCCATGTTCTTCCATTCCCATTATTCTTTTGCCCATATATTCATTGTCTCTCCTCATCATATGTCCATACCACTTCAGCCTACTTTCCAGTACTTTCTTAGATATCTCTCCATCTTTAGTTGTACCTCTGATTGTCTCATTTCTTATTCTGTCCTTTTTTGTAACTCCACACATCCATCTGAATATTTCCATTTCTGCTACATCTAACTTCTTCTGCACTCTTTTTACTGCCCATGTCTTACTTCTGGTCTTATCACTGTCTTAAAAACCTCACCTTTATCCTTTGCCTTAATTCTTTAATCACACAATGCCCTGATACCTTCTTCCAATTGTTCCACACACACTGCACTCTGTGGGTTATCTCTGCATCTAGTTTTCCATCTTGGACTACCACTGACCCTAGATACTTAAATTCATCCACTCTTTTCAGTAGCTCTCCCTGCAGGATATCTTCTGAATCCCGATCATCTGTAAACCTCATATTTCCTGTCTTCTTCCCAGTTATCATCAATCTTCCAAAGTCCTTCTCCATTCTTTTAATCTTCCACTCCACTTCCTCTACATAATACAATGTCATCAGCAAAAAGCCTGCACTAGGGGGATTGATGTTTTACCCCATAACTCAACACATCCATGACAAGATCAAAAAGGTAAGGACTTAAAGAAGATCCCCAGTGCCAGCCTACGCAAACTGGGGTCTTGTCTGTTAAAACACTGCTTTTTAACACTAGAATCCCTGAAGCCTACAAAAAAAACATAATCCCGGCCCATCTTAAATTCCTTTGCACCTCTCCATCAGCGTCTTTTGTTTTGTAAATGCGTTGATCAGCACAAGCAACAAGCAGCCTGCTGTTCCATCTCCTCCACCGCCAGAGCTTATCTCAGGCAAAAAGTTCTCCAGGCTCAAGTCTGTTTATCTGGGTGTGAGTATTTATTTGATATTTGGACTTCAGTCTTCACACATTATACAGTTCATGTCAAATTTTGTCGTTAGTATTAAAACATGAAAAAAGTGTGTGTTTTAGGTATGTGTTCAACATTTTTTGCATTTCTCACATTTCCTTTCATCCTATACTTACATGGGTCGTTAGAGAGGTGGAACACACATGAAATGCATGTGTTTGAAATAACGATATATTATTTACCCTGTACAACTCTAGGCACCTCACACCGAGAAATAAGACTTGAGCTGGGAGAACTTTTTGCCCAAGTTGAGCTCCGTCGGTAGGGGGGGATGGGACAGCAGGCTGCTTGTGCTGATTGATAGATTTACAAAACAGAAGACGTTGATGGAGAGGTGCAAAGGAATTTAAGTTGGGCCAGGATTACAAGTTTTTTCTCAGGCTTCAGGGATTCTAGTGTTAAAAAAAAGTGTGGCATGATATTTAATTGCCTTGAACATATCCTGGACAACCCTCACACCCTCCTCCCCCCTCTCTCTCTTATACCTCCAGAGCTCTTGACGTGGCATTCTACCATAAGCCTTCTCCAAATCAATAAACATCATATGCAAATCTTTCTGTTTTTCTCCATACTTTTCTATCCACTTTCTCAATACTAAGATGGCATCAGTTGTTCTTCTCCCTGCTGTAAAACCAAACTGATCATCCTTTCTGGTGGTCTCTTCTCTAGGCCTTCTCTCTATAACCCTTTTCCAAATTTTGCTTGTGTATGATATCAGCTTTATCCCTCTATAGACAGTTAGTCACTAACAATAACAAACAGAAATAGGAGAAGATTAGTTTAGTTCAGATAAAGTTGGCAAACGACAGAAAGAGAAACCTAAGGTTCTTTCACTAATTTCACATTTGTGGTAGCAATTAGTTACTTAAGATGGAAGAGGTGCTCCAGATATATAATGGTGTCTGGAATAGTATACTAAAGACAATATATTTGTGACAAATAGCTGTGCTTGGCAGATCGGCATGGTAATGACTAGGCTTGTTTGTACATTTCACATGAAGAGACATCGGACTTGTCATAGAAGGATTATTCAGGTAAGGTGAGGAATTGCGTAAGCCAAATCAGTAGAACTGATGATGCTGCATGGGCAGCCAAAATGATTACAACATATGTCGGCAATATGGATATGACAGTAGGAAGACACTGACAAGTTGGGAAGAGGAGAGCCTCTCACAGTTGCTGGAAGATATTTGAGAGAGAGTATGAAGGATAGATTGAGGAAAGCCCTTAATATAGAAATAATTTTAGTTATGATTGTTCCTTACAAAAAAAATTGAATTAACAGGCCTAGTAAGTTATTTATGAAATTGTGAATGAAAAGATCAGCTTCCAAGATTAATTTAACAAAACAGGAAATTGCAAAATACAAAAAATGCTCTACAGAATAGAAAAAAAGGAGAAGCAAGTCCCAAAAAACACAACCCAAAAGCAAAAATCAAGAACGAGAGCAGAAAGTAACCCAATACTAGAAAATCCCAACAAAAATAGCAATACTTACAAATGGACTCTGAAGTAAATTCAAATGAACCACAGAGGAACTTGCTTTCCTGGCTTGCCTTTAAACACAGGGGACAGTCACTTAGCAGTGATGGCAGGGGTGGTCCTGGCTCTAGGGCCCCACCCACAAACAACAAGGAACAGAATGATGTTTAAAGACACAGTACATATATAATTCTAAACATAACAAATACAAAAATAATTTATAAATGTAACAATTAAAAGACAAATGAATATTACAATATTAACAGAAATATTTATAATAAATGATGGAAGCTGAAAGGTTAATAAAAAAGAAAAAGGAAAAGAATATAAACATAAGCCAGGGAAGGAATTCTCCCAAAAATATGACATCTCCATCACCTTTGCCACCATATAAACCTCCAAACATACCATCAGGCCTAGGACCATTATACATAAGGTACTGCAGACTGGCCAGATTCACCAACTTCCAGCTTGATGTAAGCAGCGTGGAGTCACTCACATTTTACTAAATGCTGTACACCGTCCATACTTTGGTACTCTAATCTTTGTATCTCGTTATCAGGCTAGTAATGGAGCCTCCATTCTTAAGGCTGGCTGATCTTCCTGACTCCAACCTGCTTTAGTGACCTTTAACAACACACAAGGGGGTTGGTAGCCTTATTCTAACGCTAGAGATGAATCACCATATCTTCAGACAGACAGACAGACAGACAGACAGACAGACAGACAGATAGATAGATAGATAGATAGATAGATAGATAGATAGATAGATAGATAGATAGATAGATAGATAGATAGGAAGGACAGTATTTGAAAAAGGTTAAAGGTTATTTCCACACTGAAAAGGAAAGAAGACTAAAGATACAACATTTCCATTTGTATGGCCTGTATCAAGTGTGCAACAGAAAAGGAAAGAGCAGGAAGGATATATAGGTGAGGAAAGTGGGAAGAAAGCCAGCTCAGATGAATGGAGAAAAGGTGAGAGTACAATAGGGGTACAAAAACTGCCATTAGAGAAGATGAAAAGAGAGAGATTAAAAAGTCAGTTGGTCATTAAGACATGGAGAAATATGTGATCCCAGGTTGAAAATGATATCCTGATTTTCTTTGAAATGTGTCTTTGAAGTCTTGTGAAAGAACACAAGCAGAGAAATCAGTGTGGCTGTACTAAAGTGTTCTGCAAAGAGTTTTGTAAGATCTCTGACTCGAACATGCTCCCTGGGACAGTCTGCTAGCCATCTACTCCTTTCACCTATGTCGATGGTTGGACACTTCCTACAAGAACTTCAGTAAGCCAAATTTTAAGACTGACAAGAGTCTCATTTAATACTGAATTTACCCGAGGGACCAGATACAAGGGTATTATTGTTGGTGACATTTGTAAGTGACACAGTGGATCCTTTTACAGTTGTCTGAGATGATCTGCTATGAGTCTCCCTGTCTTACCTATAGCAAATATTATCTTGTTATATAAAAAGGGTGATCAGACATACTGTACCAGTGCTGGAAAAAGTCCAGAGGAGATCAACTAGGCTGATTCCAAGGCTACAGAAAATGAGTTATGAGGAAAAATGAAAAGAGCTGATTTTTTTCAGTTTTAACAAAATGAGATCAAGAGGAGACATGATTGAAATATTTAAAATTATGAAGGGAATTAGTCCAGTGAATCGAGACTGTAACTTTAAAATGAGTTCATTGGGAACACGGGGGCACAGTTTGAAAATTGTTAAGGGCAAATTTCACAAATGGACAATAGGACTTTAGGGACGTTCCAAACTCAACCTGATGTTATTTCAGATTAGACAGGACTGGTGGTGTTTGTAGGGCTGAATGGCCTGTTCTCATCTACATTGTTCTGTCAATAGTTGGATATTTCCCACAAGAAAGTAAATAAGATTTTTATTCTGGAAAGAGGCCCATTGTTTCATGTTGAATTTATCAGAGAGACCAGAAACAAGGGTATTGTTGATGACATCTTTTTAAGTGACACAAGTTACAACTCTTAAGGTATCAGATTGAAAATGTGGCTCCCATGTGAAGTGAGCTGCAGATGAGAAGTTTGTGTAGGTTAGGTGGTTGATGGAAGAAGACCAAGGGAGAGTTAGGAAAAAAAAGGCTCCTGTGGAAGGATCTGTCTTCAAAATTTGGGGGTTTTGCTTGATGACCTGTGGGAGAGACAGAGTGTTAGGGTGTAATGGGAAGGCCACCGGGATGAGGATTTAATTATAGGGGTTTGTGGTGTATTAAGATTGTATGTTTGTGTGTTTTGGTATTTTGGAGTTGCCGTAGTTGGAAGCTGAAAAAGTAACAAAAAGGTGTTTGGGGCGTTGTTCAATAAAGAAGTAAAGTAGAGAAGTTAAAACAGCAGCGCGTCTGACTATCTTTGTGATACAGAATTGATGCATCACAGGGTTCCTCTTACAGTTGATGCTATGAAGTCTACGCCTGGCCTCCATGACATGAGAAGGGTCATTTCTATCAATGAAGAAACTCCTCATTCTGAGCGCTTCATCACAGAAGTCAATCTCATCACCAATGAGGCGGCGTAGCCTAAAGAATTGTGAAAGGTGTAGAAAATATGTATGGCAGGGATGAGAAGTAGCTGTAGTGAAGGTAACTTGGCTAGTAATTGATGGAGGTTTCAAGTCCTGGAAAGTTGACAGGAAGACTGATTTCTAAACATGGTAGACTTGTGGTGGAAATGTCAACTGTAAACCTGAGGGATGGATGGACACTAACAGATCCATTCCTGAACTCTTGTTGCTGGCTTCTGCAGCAAGCGGCAGCACTGACGCAATTGTCAGTATATCTTTCGCACTTGTAAATCTTTTATTTGTACCAGGAAAGAAATTTTGCTTTTAACAGAAGGTCAAGAAGTATTGTAACAATCAACAAGAACTCCACTCAAATACACTTGACTAAGGATAAAATAGCAAGCTCTGTGATCCTAGTATGGAGAAACAGCAAGTGGAATGAGACTCATCCATTGTGTATGTGGAAGAGGTAGGTCTGCTGCAATTTGAACTTGAAAAATATCTGTATGGATGGTGCTTTCCAAAAAAACTAACTACAGCATAACCCTTGAGAAATTGTTAGTATAAATAGAGTCTTCAAACCCACAGGGCAATTCAGAGTTGAATGAACACCCAATTTGTGCACACAGCCTTTGCAGGAAAATTGGCAGCATGGATTGTTAAACATTTCGCATGCATTCAAAGTAATATATTTTGGAGTGCACTAAAGCAAGATGTCATTGAAGGTTTCGGTATTTTTAATACAACTAATTTGGCACTGTTTAATACAGGCCTCAAGGATCATTAGCACAGTGTGATGGCAATTCTCTGTACATTAAAATGTACTTTAATAAAGTTCTGCAATAAAGACCTGCACTTTCTTGCTTTGTGATGCATGGTATTTGATTCCACTCAGATGTAACTTTTTCAAATTATCTTGCGATCTTCACATCTATGAGCATAATATATGTATATTATACAACAGACTTGCTATGAGTATGTGCATTCTGTGATTGTCTTTAATCACACCCATGGGGCGGGGGGTTCTGCACATAAAAAATGTTTTACCACGACATTCGCTCTTTAGCTTTTCAAGACCATCACCTAGCGGTCATACAAGAGTTAACGATCTAGTATGTCCCACTCTTGAAAACATTTTTAAGAACACTAGAACATTAGAACAATCTGGACGAGAACAGGCCATTCACCCCAACAAAGCGCGACAATTCCTGTCCACTTAATTCTTCTAAAATAACATCAAGTTGAGTTTTGAAGGTACGTAAAGTCCTACTGTCTACCATACTATTTGGTCACTTAGTCTATGTGTCTGTGGTTCTCTGTGTGAAGAATCCAATACAATACAATACAATTTATTTTTGTATAGCCCAAAATCACACAAGAAGTGACACAATGGGCTTTAACAGGCCCTCCCTCTTGACAGCCCCCCAGCCTTGACACTCTAAGAAGACGAGGAAAAACTCACAAAAAAACCCTTGTAGGGAAAAATGGAAGAAACCTTGGGAAAGGCAGTCCAAAGAGAGACCCCTTTCCAGGTCGGTTGGGTGTGCAGTGGTTGTCAAAAAGAAGGGGGTCAATACAATACAATACACAGAACAGAACAGAACAAATCCTCAATGCAGTATAAAAATGAAAATTTTACAAGTACGGACCAGAATTTAACAGTAGATGATTTCACATAATATGATTTGGATTTGTGTAGAGTCCTGGAGACTTAAACCATCAAGCTGCCTTCCCCTATTGGCCATTCCACAGCTGAAACATTGCTTGGGCAGCCAATCCGATGAAAGGAACCCTCGACCCCACGATCTCGGAGATCCTCCATCAGGGATGACTTTACCTTAGGTAGGCAAAACAACTTGGCAGGTGGGCCGTGGCACCAACTGCCATGTTTGAGTACTGAGAAGAGAAACAGAATAGGTGAGGGTTAGTAACAAATTCTAACTATCATGTTACTTATGTTTAAGTGCTAATAGATAGATAGATAGATAGATAGATAGATAGATAGATAGATAGATAGATAGATAGATAGATAGATAGATAGATAGATAGATAGATAGATACTTTATTAATCCCAATGGGAAATTCACATTCTTCAGCAGCAGCATACTGATACAATAAATAATATTAAATTAAAAAATGATAACAATGCAGGTGAAAAACAGAAAAACAGACAATAACTATGTATAATGTTGAATGTTAACGTTTACCCCTCTGGGTGGAATTAAAGAGTGGAGCAGGACAGTGACAGCAGTCTGTCGCTGAAGCTGCTCTTCTGTCTGGAGATGATACTATTAAGTGGATGCAGTGGATTCTCCATAATTGATAGGAGCCTGCTGAGCGCCCTTCGCTCTGCCACAGATGTTAAACTGTCCAGCTCCATGCCAACAATAGAGCTTGCCTTTTTCACCAGTTTGTCCAGACGTGAGGCGTCTTTCCTCTTAATGCTGCCTCCCCAGCACACCACTGCGTAGAAGAGGGCGCTCGCCACAACTGTTTGATAGAACATCTGCAGCATCTTATTGCAGATGTTGAAGGACGCCAGCCTTCTAAGGTAGTATAACCGGCTCTGTCCTTTCTTGCACAGCGCATCAGTATTGGCAGTCCAGTCTAATTTATCATCCAGCTGCACTCCCAGATATTTATAGGTCTATGACTAACAACAGAGATGCAGTCTGTACAGTTAATCAGCAGCTCTAGTCAGGATATGCTAAACTGAAGTTGTGAGTCTTCAGCCAGGATTTAAAAGCTGAGACCGATGGGGCATCTCTTATAGTAGCAGGCAGACCATTCCACAGTTTAGGGGCCCTGTAACTAAAAGCTCGACCTCCCACTGTTATTTTATTAATCCTTGGAATCATAAGCAGACCAGGATCTTGAGATCTTAATGTGCGCTCTTGGTTTGTAAGTCATGATAAATTCAGACAAGTAAGCTGGACCTTGGCCTTTTAATGTTTTATATGTTCAAAGGAGGAATTTGCCCTAAACTTAAACGGGGAATCAGTGTAAGGATTTAAGAACTGGAGTTATGTGTTTTTAATTTCTTGTTCTTGTAATAATTCTTGCAGCAGCATTTTGGATTAACTGGTAGGTGTATAAAGAACAGTTTGAACATCCAGTGAACACTGCATTGCAGTAGTCAATCCTACTAGAAATAAATGCATGAATTCCTTCTGTAATATGCGCTTTAAATGACATGCTAGAGTCAAAGATAACTTCTAGATTGTGGGCTGATTCAGAAAAATTAATGGGGATTCCAACTGAGTTAAATGATGACAAAATATTGTTGTGATCAGCGTCATTCCCTCCAACAATTAACATCTCTGTTTTATCGGTGTTTAAAGACAAGTAGTTCTCATCCATCCACTCCTTTAATTCACTAACACAACTAATTAAAGACAACATCAGAGAAACTTCATTTGATTTAAATGAAAGGTATAACTGGGTGTCATCTGCATACGAGTGAAAATTAACATGATGTTTCCTAATGAGAGATCCCAGTGGAAGTATATAAAGTGAAAACAGTAAAGTTCCAAGTACTGACCTTTGCGGGACACCATATCTCACTTCTGTGTATAATGATGGAGTAATGTCAGCACATTTCTGTACATATTGGAATCGATTTCATAAATAAGAAATAAGAACAACTTCCTAATGTGCAAAATTTACCCTTAACAAGATTCTGGCTGTGTCCTCGTGTTCTTGATGAGCTCATTTTAAAGTTATCATCTCGATCCACTGTACTAATTCCCTTCATAATTTTAAACACTTCAGTCAGGTCTCCTCTTAATCATCTTTTGCTTAAACTGTAAAAGGTTCAGATCTTTTAATCTTTCCTCATAATTCTTGAAGGCCATATGTATCAACAATTGCATATATGTTTGATCTGCAAGAACATCCAAATGGGTATAACAAAGAATCAAAACCAAAACACTGCTGCCTCAGTGAGACCGTCTCAATCTCTAATAATTGACTTCGTTTTGATCTTTCCATTAATTGAATCGAGACAGATGAGAGATGTAGTAGAAACCTGAAAATAGTGGTTAGACATAAGCAAGAGACAAAACCATAAGAATCAAAGATCAGCAAACTAGTTCACAGTAGTGTTATGAATTGGAGTTTCATCCAGAGGAAAATACAGGGTGAGCCAAAAAGAAGTGCCACATTTCAAACATGTATTCTACAAAAATGCTATAAGATAAAATAAATTTCATTACGGCACAAGAAACCAGGCATCCACCACATCCATTTCTTCCCGTTCTCTAGCATTTCAATGTAATGTTCTGAAGTGACGGTGACTGTTGCTCCCCCTTCCTCAAAAAAGTAGGGGCCTACAATGCCAAATTCTGCAATGGCGCACCAGACTGTAGCACGTTCATTATACAGGGGTTTCTGATGAAGTTTACAAGGGTTGGTTTCAGCCCAATAGCAAATGTTTTGCTTATTTACGCAACCATTCAAACGGAAATGTGCCTCGTCCCTGCACATGATGATAGCATCTCGATGAACGGTTTGCAGAATGTTTGCGCACAACTTAATACAGCCCTCCCAGTCTCTCTTAGTGAGTTCCTGCACTCCCATCATTTTGTATGGATGGAAATTAAGGTCCTCATGCAAAATGTCTAAGGCAGAAGCAGGTTTGCGTGTTGAACATTTAGGAGACTGCAGAATTGATGCCCTTACAGCTGGGATGTTTTCAGGCATTCATACAGTCTGAGGATGGCCTGGAGATTTTCTGTTCAGTGTTGTACCTGTCTGTCTAAATTTAAAAACCCACTGAAAAACTGTTTTCCGATTTGGGATGTCACCATAAGGAGGAATGCTGAAGTGTGTTTGGAAGGCGCGTTGTGTAGTGATGATGGATTAGTTGTTTTTGAAGAACGTTTCGACAGTGAAAGCACGGTGCACACCGAACTAAGACATGTTGCCAAATAAAAACTACAATGGATCGCCTATCAAAGGAACCCCACCCCAATCCACTTGGCTGCCTCTACCTTGCGCAATGATCTTGAGAAATGTGGTGCTACATTTTGGCTCACCCTGTAGGAGGAAGGCTTCCAAAATTTGCTACAAAGGAGGCCAAATACCTACCAAGTTCAGCCACACCCCAAGGCTACCTACTGGCTTCAACTGAAGCAGGCCCAAAAATAAGGAACTGGCAAAACAACTATTATATTTTCCAAATCTGTAACAGAATCCGGAAGGAGAAGGGTGACCATCAACCTTTGGCGAGTAAAAACCTGGCCAGCTAAGAATCTTTAAAAATAAAATGATTTATTTCACAAAAATAGCAACAAAGGCTCAAAACAGGAGAAAGAAGCACAAAAGAGTTCTCTAAAAGACAATCGCAAACAAACAATAAATACCAATATGGGATCCAAGAATCCTTAAATAGAACAGAAAAAATCAAAAAGGACAGAAAATCCAAGAGAGGATAACACAATCTTAATACAACAACATTTATTTATATAGCACATTTTCATACAAAAAGTAGCTCAAAGTGCTTTACATAATGAAGAAAAGAAAAATAAAAGACAAAATAATACATAATTCGACTGCTTCCTCACTCACTCACTCACGTTCGTCCAAAGCCGAATGCACAGTCGCCTTCTGCGCAGCTGCCCGAAAAACCTTACGAGACCGACATCCAACCCCAACATCGCGGCAGGCGGTGGATTTACGGCCGCAAAAATTCAAAGACAAAGGCGACTTCGATTAAAGCTCTAGAGGCCTGAAAGGCGATTTTGACTACAGCTCGAGGCCTAATTATGCATTCTGATTCAATTACACATTCAATACACCTATATCAGGTATGTGGTGCTTATACTTATTACTATTCCATATTGTACTGGAACATTCATCATTCAATATTATACTATAGGTCTGGAAAATTCATCAACTAACAGTGCAAGCCTGTACAGTAATGAGTAAAGCGGACTACAATCATTAGAAAACAACTTCTTAGTTACTTATCATTTGTTCTTCATACACTGCTGACACAAACTCATGCCCATTTCATCTTACGTTGTCGAAACGGGCTCTTTGTCTAGTAATTAATATAACTCCACAAACAACAATGGTTGCCACTCCTAGGCTTTTGCAGTTAGCTTAAATAGCCTGGGGTAAGTTCCAGGGGTGGTGACATCAGGGTGATCCCACCTCTTGGGCTCCACCCACAGAGAACATAGAATGTACAGAAACTACAGTTATTGGGACAGTACACAAATATAAACATAACATTGGATATGAAAAAATAAAACACAGAATAACTCGGGAGCAACAAAAATAATGAAAACACATGCAATGTCATAACAGGGAGAAAATAAACCTTGTTAAACAAATGAGATGGGCTTAGCCATAATTCATTTTAAATGTATTTGCTGAAGAATTGAGATTATGAAGTATAATTTGAAAATTATACTTGAGTCATTTAATCATGCCTACAACTTCCAATGCACTCTCACATAATCATCTCATAACTGGCCTTGACTTTATTGTAGTCTGTGTTCTGCTAATTTCCAGTATATTTTACTAAGAAACAGCCACCTAGATGATACGTTCCAAAAAGTTTCAGCAGAAAATGCAAACAGACAGACAGTGAATCCAAATTCATTTTTATCAAGCCCAGCATTTTGATAAAAATTATTGATTCCCATTAGTTACATGTAGTTCAAAAGGGGGATATGGTTGAATAAAGTAATGAAGGTCCCACAGATAAATGTTAGGGCACCAACCCAGTCTTCTCCATTTAATTCAGTTTACAGAAGATGAACTTAAAAGGGCAGCTATTTGCGTCAGTACAAACAACAAAACAAAAAGCCAAAATAGGAAAGCCGTCTGACTTAGAGAGTGAGATTTGTCTCTCTCTTCAGGTTATAGGGAGCTGCGTCCTACAGTGCAGTCTTTTTACAACTGACCGCCTCCTCCTTCTGACTGTTGAGGGCTTTATAGGTGGGGAATTGGAAGGGGAGGAGTCACCTGCCCTCACTGGGCATCTTCTCGGTACTGCAGAGGAAAGAGAAGAGGAAAAGTTCAGCACGAGCGCTCCTTCTTGACCCAGGGTGGTAGTTCCTCATTCAGATGAGCCCAGAGGGTGATCCACAGATGCACTTGCATAACAGAGAGATGTTTAGGAACTACTGTGGGCTCAGATCCAGTTCAGTTTATAGGTGCTATATAAGAAGAAGATGAATTGAAATTGAATGGCATACCCATCTTGTACAATACGTTTCTGGTGATATTTACCAAACTACAGAACTCTATATTTTGCCACTGTAGATAGCTGTTTATGCAGTGGGCTGGCGCCCTGCCCGGGGTTTGTTTCCTGCCTTGCGCCCTGTGTTGGCTGGGATTGGCTCCAGCAGACCCCTGTGACCCTGTAGTTAGGATATAGCTGGTTGGATAATGGATAGATGGATGGATAGCTGTTTATATTTTACCTTTTAAAGCGTATTTTATGAAGTATACATAACTACAAAACAAGAAAATGATAAAGTGCAACACAAGATAAACCTAGCTTTATTTCATACTGCTGCTTAATGGAATCAGCACCCTCAATTTATCCCAGAATTTAGGAGCAGTATGGAACTGAATAAAACTCAACAGTGGATTGATGAGGAGCTAAAAAAGAAATTGCAACAGAAAAAAAACATCTGTATAAAGCATATAAGACTAATAACTCCAATGCTATCCATTAGTCTTATGTGAGCATAACAGCAATGGTTATTAAAGATACTAGAAAAGCTAAAAGGCAGTTGGAAAGAAAGATTGCAAAAGATGACCCACAGAGTATTAGATATGGTAAGAGCAAACTAAAATTTGCTGATAGTGAAATATCAAATTTTTAAACTTGCATTTTTCTAAAGCTTACGCGTGTCAAGAAGCCAATGACCTCCAAAAAGTAACAGGGATTTCCAAGGAGGTATTTAGGGATGTGGAAATTGCAGAGGGAGAAGTGCTGCTTACATTAAATTGGCTAAAATCTAACAAATCACCAGGGCAAGACAACATTTATCCTTGAATGCTTAAGAAAGTTAGTGGGTACATGTTGTAAGGTTTCTAAACTCTTTTGGGACGCTCCCCAACGGGACGACGTGCCGAAGAGCGTCCCAAAGCACGATCACCAGGTCTGTGGAAGACAGCTTATATCCTTCGCCAGGGCTCGCCACAAAAGTAAATCTGAGCTGACCGCAGTCGCGGCATAGTCGCCGTCATCGATGGGTGATGCAAGGAACATTATAACTGTAGGAAACAGGATTACTTGGCCTCTAACCTGGCCACGACCCTGCCTGTTCGCTGTGTTTGTGTGTATAGTAGAATGGTAGATCCCGTTACAATAAATAATCGTGCTGTTCCTGTTTCAAGCTGAAAAAAGCTGGTTTTGCTAAAGTACTGAGACTCAGCCTCTTGGTTTGGGGTGCAAGAAAAGGGACTCACGCATCACAATGTATAAACTCTTGATGCATACTTTTAGAAAATCACTGCACAATGAGTAAAATCCTAAATTCTGGATAATAACAAATATTATCCGGTTGTATAAAAAGAGTGATTGGGCTGATCCAAGTAACTACAGGCCAGCTCAATATGTAGCCTACCACAAATAAATTGATGGAGTCAAGTATTAAGGAAAAGATCAAGTACCTTCTGTTAAGGTAAGATATATTAGAACATACACAGCATAAATTCAGACAGGGAAGGTCGTGTATCACTAATGTGCTGGAATTCTATGAGGAAACAACAAAAACAAAACAATCGGAGAGGTGCCTATAATATTATTTATTTTGACTGTCAGAATGCTTTTGATTAAAGCACCACATGAAATGTTAGCGATCAAGCCAAAACAGATGGGAGCTCAAGGAATGCTGAAAGAGGTGAGTATAAAATTGGATAACACCAGGAACAAGGTGTTATGGTGAGGGGAGCTTTCTCAGAATTGAGCGATATTGAAAGTGGTGTCCTTCAGAGATCATTCGTGGGCCTGCTACGGTTTTGAATATGCATAAATGATCTGGGTAAGGGTATAAACATCACGCTGGTTAAGTTTGCAGATGATACTAAACTAGGTGAATGGGCAGATAATGGAGAGTCGGCTGAATTGTTACTGAGAGACTTAGAATACAGATGAAATTTAATGTAAGCTAATGTAAGGTGTTATGTATATGAAGTTAAAATGGTAGATTTTATATACATAATGGGCACATCTGAAAATAGAAAGTATACCATATGAGAAGGGCGGCATGGTGGCGCAGTGGTAGCACTGCTGCTTTGCAGTTAGGAGACCCGGGTTCGCTTCCTGGGTCCTCCCTACGTGGAGTTTGCATGTTCTCCCCGTGTCTGCAGGTTAGGTGCATTGGTGATCCTAAATTGTCCCTAGTGTGTGCTTGGGGTGTGTGTGTGTGTGTGTGTGTGTGCGCCCTGCGGTGGGCTGGCACCCTACCTGGGATTTGTTCCTGTGTTGGCTGGGATTGGTTCCAGCAGACCTCCGTGATATAGCGGGTTGGGTAATGACTGACTGACTGACTGACCATATGAAAAGGACCTACACTAGGAGTCATTTTGGACTTGTCATTATCTTCACCTAGACCTGGGGTAGGCAATGTTGGTTATGGAGGGCCACAGTGGCTACAGGTTTTCATTGCAACCCAATTGATTAATTAGAAAGCAATACTTGCCAATCTCAGACCTTATTTAATTTTATGGCTTGCTAGTTTGCAATGTAAGGTTCTTATATCATGGATTTTTTTCCTTTGCAAGGATGTCATCCAAATAATTTTAAGTCTAAAATGTTTGATTTTCAGTCTGTGACATTTTTCTATTAAGTGTTTTATTAAATCAAACAGCGCATGATGAACACACAAAGATGTTAATGGAAACAAGTTAAATGGAGAACTGTTGGCTGCTTTGTCATTTAAATCGTATTGCTAATAAGGAGTCATTAAACAGTGAATACAGCTCTTTAAGATTGAAATAAGCAATTAAGGGTGGAGAACCTTAACAAAAAAGACCACTAAAATGAAGAATCAAAATGTCACTTAAGCAATACAGTGTCATATGAAAAAGTTTGGGAACCCCTCTTAATTCTTTGGATTTTTGTGTATCATTGGCTGAACTTTCAAAGTAGCAATGTCCTTTTAGTATATGACATGCCTTATGGAAACAGTAGTATTTCTGCAGTGACATTAAGTTTATTGGATTAACAGAAAATATGCAATATGCATCATAACAAAATTAGACAGGTGCATAAATGTGGGCACCACAACAGAGATATGACATCAATACTTAGTTGAGCCTCCTTTTGTAAATCTAACAGCCTCTAGACGGTGTCCTCCTATAGCCTTTGATGAGTGTCTGGATTCTGGATGGAGGTATTTCTGACCATTCTTCATACAAAATCTCTCCAGTTCAGTTCAATTTGATGGACAGCCTGCTTCAAATCATCCAATAGATTTTCGATGATATTCAGGTCAGGGGACTGTGACGGCCATTCCAGAACATTGTACTTCTCCCTCTGCATGAATGCCTTTGTAGATTTCGAGCTGTGTTTTGGGTCATTATCTTGTTGGAATATCCAACCCCTGCGTAACTTCAACTTTGTGACTGATGATTGAACATTATCCTGAAGAATTTGTTGATATTGGGTTGAATTCATCCAACCCTCAACTTTACCAAGGGCCCCAGTCCCTGAACTAGCCACACAGCCCCAAAGCATGATGGAACCACCGCCAAATTTGACAGTAGGTAGCAGGTGTTTTTCTTGGAATGCGATGTTCTTCTTCCGCCATGCAAAGTGCTTGTTGTTATGACCAAATAACTCAATTTTTGTCTCATCAGTCCAAAGCACTTTGTTCCAAAATGAATGTGGCTTGTCTAAATGAGCATTTGCATACAACAAGCGACTCTGTTTGTGGCGTGAGTGCAGAAAGAGCTTCTTTCTCATTACCCTGCCATACAGATGTTCTTTGTGCAAAATGCGCTGAATTGTAGAACGATGTACAGATACACCATCTGCAGCAAGATGTTCTTGCAGGCCTTTGGAGGTGATCTGTGGGTTGTCTGTAACCATTCTCACAATCCTGGCCATACGCCGCTCCAGTATTTTTCTTGGCCTGCCAGACCTGCTGGGTTTAACAGCAACTGTACCTGTGGCCTTCCATTTCCCGATTCCATTCCTTACAGCCGAAACTGACAGTTTAAACCTCTGAGATGGCTTTTTGTAGCCTTCTCCTAAACCCTAAACCATGAGACTAAACAATTTTTGTTTTCAGATCTTTTGAGAGTTGCTTTGAGGATCCCATGCTGTCACTCTTCAGAGGAGTGTCAAAGGGAAGCACAACTTGCAATTGACCACCTTAAATCCCTTTATATCTCATGATTGGACACACCTGTCTATGAAGTTCAAGGCTTAACGAGCTCATCCAACCAATTTGGTGTTGTAAGTAATCAGCATTGAGCAGTGACAGGCATTCAAATCAGCAAAATCACAAGGTGACCCACATTTTTGCACAGCCAGTTTTTCACATTTGATTTAATTTCATACAACTAAATACTGCTTCACTAAAAATCTTTGTTCGGAAAACACTGCAGGCTGAGTGGGGTTCCCAAACTTTTTCATATGACTGTAAGTGCTTCATCAGCAATAACTGACTTCTCATAAAGAAACTGGGCTAGAGCAAAAAACCTGCAGCCACTGTGGATGTGCAGGACCAACATTACCCACCCCTAACCTACGCAATGTAGAGGAATGTTCAAGAAGACTAGGTTATGTCAGGTTAGGTTAGGTTACGTTACAAAACGTGTGGAGAGCAAGTCATGGGAGGCTATGATCAGGTCATTTATACAGTAGTGATGCTTCATTTGATGTACTGTGTAGAGTTTTGGTCTCCATATTACAAGCAAGATGTAGCAGCAGTGGAGAAAGTGCAGAGAAGAGTGATTAGGTTGATTCTGGGATTGAAAGTTATGATGTATTAGGAGGGATTGAAGATGGAGAGTTGAACATTTTCAGTTAAGCAAATTGAGGTTGAGAGGAGATGATTGAAGTGTTCAAAATTATGAAGGGACTTTGTCCAGTGGATCGAGAGTATTACTTTAAAATGAGTTCAGCAGGAACACGGGGACACAGTTGGAAACTTGTTAAGGGTAAATTTCACACAAACATTAGGAAGTTTTTCTTTACACAAAGAACGATAGACACTTGGAATAAGCTATCTAGTAGTGTGGTAGAGGGTAGGATTTCAGTGATGTTCAAAACTAGACACAATGTTATTTTGGAGAAATGACTGTGTGGTTAGGCCTGGCGAGCTTGGTTGGGCAGAATGGCCTGTTGTCCTCTAGACTGTTCTAATGTTCTAAAGTTCTAAACACATCTCAAGGAAAACTAAAAGAAACAGGATGCACATGGCCACAATTTAGAGAGCCACTCTATAAATATGAAATTTCAATTTTTGGTTTGTAATAAATTTGCAAACCTTTATGAAACCATGTTTTCACTTTGGCATTGTGGGTTATTGAGTGTAGATTGATGGGCAACAGTGATGAATATATCCATTTGACACTGAATCTACAACACAGTAAAATGTGCAGAAAGTGAAGGAGTCAGAATACTTTCTGAACCCATTGTAACTGTACACTTCCATCAAAAACCTTTGTGTACGTGTGCTCCACTGAGTTCTGTCAGTTGGTTCATTATAAATCCTTAAATGACTCAATTTGCATGCAGTCATGTCACTATAAACATTGAAAATTGCACAACAAGTCGTCAGCCTTTTGACAATAAACATGCGATTTCACAAGCACTTCACACGTCAAAGAACAACCACAGAAGTTCTATTAAACTAATTGGAGATAAAGTTTAAGAAAAAAAGAAGACAGTGAAAAGACATTGATTTGTCACCCCCCTCACCTCATTCCTGTGATAAAAACTCGCTGCGCTCTTTCTTCCTTTGTGCTTATTTTACTTTTAATTAAAATGGTATCCTTTTCAGCATTTGCAAATTTCCACAGGAACAAAAAAAATCACTCTATTGATTTTCTTTCTCATTAGATTCTTTTGTTTTCTCTCTTTTTTTGTCATCCATTAAAACATGTGCCACTCAACAAGAAGTATTACACCAGTCACTCAGAAGTCGGTTTAATTACTGACATCCACACTGGGCCCGCAGCAGTCAGAAGAATTGCAGAGCTGACACAATTGAATGTCTTTTCTTTGATAAAGAAAACACTTGGGGTGGCTACCTGTCTCTGTTTGGAAGCCTACCACTGATGTTTATTAACCCAGTCAGTCTGGACTCCAAATCTTTGATTTCCCTCCTACTGTCAGTAGTATGATCAGAGAATTATTTTATATTACAAAGATACATTTTCTGCTCAATGAAAAAGTAGGTTCTAATCGACAACTAATTCTTTAGTATGGTATTTCTTTGTATCGTGAAAACTCCTAATGTCGATTTCAGCAATGTAAAATTTAATCTTAAGGCCCAGGTGTTATTCTGTAAAATTTATATATCTATTATAAAAAATAATCTTGGGATGAGGCAAGACTTTTTTTCTGCGACGAGATATGATCTTTTGAAGAGAGACAGAGAGACATTTTCATGTCCCACGAGACAGTCAAGTCACATCATACTTACAACCTTTGGAAGCAAGTCCTGTGAGACGGTGGCTTTTGCAAGTCACGCCCTACTTAAAACCATTTTCAAACAAGACCACGGTCATCTAACCTCTCAGTTGTTGAAATGCTTTTGGCAGACACACTTCCTGTGCTCTCTTTGTGACAAGAGATTTTAGATAGATAGATAGATAGATAGATAGATAGATAGATAGATAGATAGATAGATAGATAGATAGATAGATAGATAGATAGATAGATAGATACTTTATTAATCCCAAGGGGAAATTCACATACTCCAGCAGCAGCATACTAATAAAGAAAATATTAAATTAAAGAGTGATAACAATGCAGGTATACAGACAGACAATTCCCCGGGTGGAATTGAAGAGTCTCATAGTGTGGGGGAGGAACGATCTCCTCAGTCTGTCAGTGGAGCAGGACGGTGACAGCAGTCTGTCGCAGAAGCTGCTCCTTTGTCTGGAGATGATCCTGTTCAGTGGATTCAGTGGATTCTCCATGATTGACAGGAGTCTGCTCAGCACCCATCCACCACAGATGTCAAACTGTCCAGCTCCATACCTACAATAGAGCCTGCCTTCCTCACCAGTTTGTCCAGGCATGAGGCGTCCCTCTTCTTTATGCTGCCTCCCCAGCACACCACTGCGTAGAAGAGGGCGCTCGCCACAACCGTCTGATAGAACATCTGTAGCATCTTATTGCAGATGTTGAAGGATGCCAGCCTTCTAAGGAAGTGTAGCTGGCTCTGTCCTCTCTTGCACTGAGCATCAGTATTAGCAGTCCGGTCCAGTTTATCATCCAGCTGCACTCCCAGGTATTTATAGGTCTGCACCCTTTACACACAGTCACCTCTGATGATTACAGGGTCCATGAGGGGCCTGGTCCTCCTAAAATCCACCACCAGCTCCTTGGTTTTGTTAGTGTTCAGGTGTAGGTGGTTGGAGTTGCACCATTTAACAAAGTCCTTGATGAGGTTCCTATACTCCTCCTGCCCACTCCTGATACAGCCCATAATAGCAGTGTCATCAGCGAACTTTTGCACGTGGCAGGACTCCGAGTTGTATTGGAAGTCCGATGTATATAGGCTGAACAGGACCGGAGAAAGTACACTACCCTGCGGTGCTCCTGTGTTGCTGACCACAATGTCAGACCTGCAGTTCCCGAGACGCACATACTGAGGTCTGTCTGTAAGATAGTCCACTATCCATGCTACCAGGTATGAATCTACTCCCATCTCTGTCAGCTTGTCACTAAGGAGCAGAGGTTGGATGGTGTTGAAGGCGCCATTGTATTAAAAAAATGCTTTAGTTGCCTCACATTTTTATGCAATCGTTTTGTTCACCCCACTGAATTAAAGCTGAAAGTCTGCACTTCAACTGTATCTGAGTTGTTTCATTTAAAATTCATTGTGGTAATGTACAGAACCAAAATGAGAAAAAAGTTGTCTCTGTTCAAATATTTATGGACCTAACTGTATATATATTAATTAAAAGTAGAATTTGAATATAGCTTAGGATCAGCAAGGTGGTTCAGTTGATACCACTGCTGCCTCATGGATCCAGCACTAAAGATTTGACTCCCAAGTCCTAATGTTGTCTGTGTGGGGTTTGTAAGTCTTCCCCCCCAAGTCAGGTATTCAGTTTTTCCTCCAACAAATTTGAAAACCTGCAGGTTAGGTTCATTGGTGACTCTAATATAGCTCCACTGCTTATCCCCCGTGGCAGAGTGGAGTCCTGGGCTTCATCGCTCTCTGTTTTCTGTACGTGATGTAAGAAGGAGTTGGTACAGTATCAATAAAGCAGCCTTGTTCTTGGTAACACAGTAGTCTTTTCCAGCTCTGCTTTAAGACAGGCAGAGGGTTTTTAAGTAATCAACAGAAGTTGGGACACCTGTGCAAATTGTTTACTTCAACTTACAAGGCCTCATTTACTTTAATTGGTGCAGAAGATCTGTAGATTTTAACCTATTAGTTGTTCTCTGATGAAGGTCCATTTGCAATATTCTGAAATCTCATTTTATTTCAGTTTTTGCTAACAAAATCTTTAAATTTAAGCCTCTGGCAGTTTACTGCTTACCTTTCACTATTTTAGGTCATTCATTGCATTTCAAATGTGAAGAAAAACTGAGGTGTAAAACTTTTGACCGTTAGTGTTGATTGATACATAGATAGCACCTTATTTTTACAAGGGGGATATTTTGCCGGTGGCTACAAATGAAGTTGTTTTGCGAATTAAAATGTGTAAATCTCAGCTTTTCTTGTCATAGGTAGAATGAAGAAAATGTCCACAGCCAGTCTCTTTTCATCTGAACCTGATCCTTATGTTTTAAGTGGGTCTCCTATAATAGAATGTCTTCCTTTAAAGATGGGAGACGCGAGAGCACTTTATTTCCTTTGAAGGTTGTGATGGAGACTTTTAACATTCCAACTTACAAAATGTCATTTATCAATATTACTCTTTCTGTCTTCCAGAAAGTACTTTCTGATATTCAATGAAAAAAAGTGAGATGTTTTAAATTTTAGCTTTATCCCCAATTTCACACCTGTCAGTGCTGGGAACTTGCAACTAATAAAATAACCAATAAATTACATGCCAGAGTGCAGAGAAAAACAATAATAAATTGTTCTCTTTCATTCATGACATTTTTCAAAATATTCTCTAATTCTTAGCTACTACTATATCAGCAAGCTGTCTAGCTGGAAAGCAAACTACCCAAAAATAACTTAGCCACTGTGGAATATAACCCGACCACAGACAGACACAGCTTTTAATTCTCTTTTTCTTCAGGTACAGCACACAGTACACAAATCACCCACGAATAACTCACTCCCATTTCTCTCTCTTTTCTGCTGCCTCCACTCCTCTCCCGCAGGAGCTCTGTCCACCACCTCCCGACTCCGGCTCGCTGGCTGGGTTCACGGTGGTCCTTTATATATTGTCCAACACAGAAGTGCTTTGGCTCTACCGGCCATATGGTCTGCCTGTACTTCCGGGTCAGGTGGATAATTTATGTCCCCCAGTTCATCCACAGCACCCCCTGGTGGCACCCAACGGGGCTGAGATAAAGATCCCCAAGTTCCATGATGCCCTGCGGGAATCTGTGGTACAGCTGTAAAGCAGGGAAGCTGCCCTCTAATGTCTTGGGGGAGGCAGTGTTCTAAAAAAGCTGCCTTCCCCCATCCTTCCATATCCAGGACCTCCCAGCTGGGTTGAGCAGCTGGCCGTCTGTTACACTACTTAAACAAATTGTGTAATCAAAAATCAGTATCAAAACTGAAATCAAAAATACCCCAACATCCATAAAGTGTACAAAAAACATCCAAAAAACATAACAATAAAAGCAAAAAAAAATGTAAATCAAACCTGCTTTATAACAGATGTTTGCATAAAAGTGCTCTCCCCTAGCATCGATTTCGACTTTCATTTGTTTTAATGGACATGGTCAGACCAGTTGTGTATTTTAGAAGAAATGTACAGTAGGGTTGCCTTGCTGTCAAAAAATCTTCATTATTCCAGCCTGGTAGATTGTAACAATTCAGCCATGACAAAAACAATTAAAGTGAATTTGAATTTGCAGCAAACAAATGTGTAAAACAAACTGTTTTGCCACAAGTAAAATATATTCCATTGCCACATATATTTTCATCTCTTCTGCAACATTTTTCTCCATGTGCGAGACATGGTTGATTCTGGTGAAGAGAAGGAGATTGTAGCTTTCACTGTGGAATGGACATTAGGTTGGCTAGTTTAAAACTAATTTTGTAGTAGCACTACTTAAAATTGCCTACAATTCCCAGCAGCCCAAGCAGTATTACGCTATTAAGCAGATTCAGAGGGTTGCAGGGGTTGCTGGGAAGTAGGTTAATTAAGCGGGCTCTTTAAAAAGGAGCCAAAAAAGACACTGAGGAAATTGCGATCAACAGTCTGAGATGGTCTCTACGCATCACACACAATATTAGATTATAGCTTCAACCACCGTGTATTACAGTTTCTACTGGATGTGTGTGCAGTCCTGTGATTTCATCTTGGTTAACTTCGTCTTCATCTGGTGAGTGCACCCTCTAACATCTAATCTTCACACGTGCAAAGGGAACCTCGTAGGACAAAACTTTACATTTTCCTCGGAGGGCTGTTCATATTCCATACCCCATTGTCATTTGCTTCTGTTGTACTGGACTGTGTTGGACTTTATTTTTAGTGTTAACTGTTATAATTATTGCTGTCTGGGATCTGGGGAGGGCTACTGCATACACATTTTGGTATAATATTGACTTAATGCTCTTCAATATTAGTATACTCTTTATTTATCAATTCATTGTGACATTTATCCGTGTCTCTGTGTGTGGGTGTTGGGTCAAGGCTAGGTGTATTCCTGGGGTCCCCGCAATAAAAGAAACAAATCACCATCTTTAGATGGTGTGAATCTTAGCATCCTCACGAATGCTACGATCTTATTGAGTTTTATGTTTCACAGTTGCGATAATTGCATGCAACACAAATTTTAGGGGCAATGTCTAAATTACAAAAAGTGGAGATAAAGACATTTGTGTCATTTCTTTTAAAATATTTTAAAATTTGTAGCAGTTAAGGCGTGGAGCCACCTCTTGAAGCCTCAGGTACCACTCTTGAGACCAGGTGAAAGTATAATAACTATTTATTTCATTATTATAATGTGCACAAAGCACTACACACACCACACTATTCATAAATCAATAAACTATTCTCCAATAACCAATCCTCCTCGCCCAGACACGTCGCCACCCTACCTCCCAGCTCAGCTCAGTGTTCTGGGCTTCCCATAGTCCTTTTATAGCTCCTGACCCGGAAGTGGTTCCAAGCCAAACCCACAAGTCCGTTTTCCTTCTGGGTCAGGGCAAACAGTCCTCTTCTTCATTCCGGGAGCACGTCGCTTCCTCCAGTCACGTGACTGTGACGCACTCCCGGGTTATAGGGCACGCAAGAGCCCACTAGCCCCCCTACAGCGACTCCTGGCGACCCCCAAGGTATCCAGCAGGGCTGTGTCACAACACTACAAAGTCCATGAGGCCCTGCTGGAACTCGGGGCACGAATATGCTGTCCGGAGGTCTCCTCCTAGCGGCCTGGGGGTGAGGGCCGGACTGGGAAGCCGGCAATCCTCCACAAATTGTTAGCTACAGTTTATATAACGGTGGTATTAGGAACAAACACATATCACACTCTGTTAATAACATCTCATAACACAATAGCATGTTTGTCATACCTCTTTGTTAAAATTACATTTTGTACTGCCAGAATCGGGGAAGTCATTTCTGAAAAACTTCAGTTCCATTTACAGATTATTGCTAAATGTGCATAATGAGATTTAGACATGATGCTGATGGCTTACATGACTGAAGTCAGCATTCCAGCTGGAGAGTTTATTGATATAGAAGAAGTGTCATAAACAAAAATGTGTTTAATGGAAAAAGAATAGCATTATTCTACTTTGGAGCAGAAATGGAGAAACCCTGTCCAGTCTTGGCATGTCTGGCAAGAAGAAGGACAGTCAGCAGTCAGGCAGAGGTAGTTTGGAGACTTCTTGAGTGGACATAAATAGAGATTAAGGGTTGGAGATACTGAGGTGCCATTCAGAGAACTGTAGGTCAATACAAGAGTTTTGAACCTGATCTTTACAACAACAGGATGCCAAATGAGCGACCGAAGGAGAGGAATAGTAGGAGTGAAACAAGGAACAGAGAACACCAGTAGAGTTGGTGCAATATGGAGGAGCTGGAAAGGTCTGATTGTAGCTGAAGGAAGTCCTGACAGGAGAGAATTACAATAGTCCAGCTGAGAGAAAATCAATGGCTGAACAAAGAGTTGCGCTGGATAATTATTGAGGAATAGTGAAATCCTCTGAATATTCCGAAGAAAGAAACGGCAAGACTGGATTGTTGAAGATATATGTTCGATGGATGAAAGTGAGGAATCCAATCTCACACCAAGACTCCTGACCATGACTGATGGTGAAAGGGTGACATCTTCCAGGGTTATGCTTAGAGACAAATCTGAGAAAGGAGAATCAGAGGGCAAGTACAAGATATCTGATTTGAAAATCGTTAGAGATCATAACACATCTGATTGATCAGACACTGTGTATGTCTTATATAAGAATTAAGTGATTGTTAATTAATTGTAGTCCAACAGTGCCGCTAGCAAAGCAATGTGATCAATAACAAAGTTTAGGAAATATCTGTGTAAATCTCTGCGCTGAAAATTGGTCATATCTAATATGTGATTTGAATAACGATTTTTAGGAGGTCAGGAATTGTTAAATTGCAGCAGATATATAAAGGTGTACAAAAAAGATATTGTAATAAATTTCAAATTTATGTCAATTTACTTTATTTTTACAGTATATAGCACTCTTCTCTGAGTATAGGTGCAGATGGCTGTTACAAATTCTCAGATAAAATGCAGTTACAGACTTAACTAATTACATAATGAGCACATAAAGACACCTTTTGGTTTGAAACTGATTAACATACATGGAGCCAACACTATCTATCCACTAACTAATCACTGAACTATGGTGTGTTGACATAGGAAGAGAGGAAAAGAAAAACTCAGTCAGCAGAAAAAAATAATAAAAGACAAAAAGACACTAGTAACCCACCTATCCTGGTCATTGTATAGTAATGTCTGTGCTGGCCGTCCAATCTGACGAGGAAATCTTTCTATCCATTGATGCCAGGGCTCTAATTATTCTCATTTTTTTCCATGGGCAGTAGAACAGCTTGGCAGTAAAGCAGTGGCACCAAATGCCACACCAAGATACCAAGTGTCATGATTAGGTCTGCTTCAAGCATTTTTAGGGGTGTGGCCTCGGGGGGTTGGACCTGTGGGTAAAAGGAATGCTATGGGTGCTAGTCCTTTGTGCTCTTTTCTTGCAAGTACATTTGGTTTTGACTCTCTTTTTCTCTCGATCACAATTATTGTCACATGTATTGGGCTAAGGTTGCATTTCAATTTATATTTTTTTGTTTGTTTTCTCCTGGTTTTTTCTCAATGGTTTATCTGCTAGTTCGCTGACAGAACACAGAAAAGACAAACAGAATAACGGAGAAGTAGTAATGGTTTATAAATATTATATTACTTATATTTCTGTAGAAATGACTAACAATCAGAAATGCAGTATGCATGACTAATCAGCAGCTCTATTCAGGTATGCCAGACTAAAACCTGAGACTGAAGGGGCATCTCTTACTGTGTATAAGCAGACAGATTATTCCACAGCTTCTGGGCCCTATAACTAAAAGCTTGATTTCCTACTGTTATTTTATTAATCCTTGGAAACTTAAATAGGTTCCCTCTTGAGATCTTAATGAACATACTCTTTTTGTAAGTAATAATAAGTTCAGATAAGTAAGCATGCCTTTGGCCATTTAAGACTTTATGTGGTAAAATGAAGACTTCAAAATGATTCCTAAGCTTAAGTGGGAGGCAGTGTAAAGACTTGGCAACTGGAGTTATGTGTTCATACCTTCTAGTTCTTGTAAATGATTCTAGCAGCAGCATTTTGAATTAGCTGTAGGCTGAATAATGATTTGAACATCCTGCGAATAAGAATTGCTATCCCACTAGAAATAAATGCAGGACTTAATTAATATATATACTTCATATTTATAAAATGTCTTAATATTCCAACATTTTAAAACATGTTTTGCATAGTTTTGTAATATGTGTGTTTAATGGTATACTACTGTCAAAGATAATGCCTAAACTGCTTGCTGATTTAGTAAAACTGAGTTAAAAATTGACAAAATATTTTTGTGGTCAGCATCATTCCCCCAATAACTACCACTGAATACATAAAGTCAAGCAATGCACATTTTCTTATACGTCTACTTTGTGGCAGGCATGTGGCTCTGACATTACTGCATAAGAATCAGAGATAATCCAGATTGTGTTATACATCTCAGAGTTTTAACACATATTACGTTACTTTAACAGTCTGGATGATTTGTATTGATATAGTGGACTGTTTTTAAACAGACCTCAGCTATTGTGCACATAAAATTTTCTCAGCACATCAATGCCCCTCAAGTTAAAATGTAACCAGGCAGAACAAGTTGCATCTTTTCCAGAATGAGTCCTAATGCCTCATTACCTACTGACTGTCTTTTCAACACCCATACCTGAGCTGCTCATTTAGTGCTTTAATTTGTTTTTTGTCCCTTTCTTTGACTAATATAGTGTTTGTAAGAAAATCATCTTATCAGCTTTTCTTGAATTTTTCAGTTGAGTTTTATACTTTCATTTGGAGTAATTATTAAAGATAAAGAACTGAAATATCACATTAACATAAGTATTAAGACCCTTTGCTGTGACACTTGAAATATGGCTCAGGTGCATCCCATTCTATTGCTTATAATTCAGTTGTTTCTACACCTTGTTTGGAGTCCACCTGTGGTCTGTCAATTCAATTGATTGGACATGTTTAGGACAGGTAGACACCTCCCTATGAAGGAATGTCACACAGCTGACAACGTGCATCTAAGGTGCAAAGACTAAGCCATGAGGTCAGAGGAGTTGCCTGCCAAGCATAGAGACAGGATTGTGTTGAGACACAAATCTGGGAAAAGCTACAAACAATTTCTGCAGCATTGAGGGTTCCCAAGAGCACCATGGCCACTGCCACTCTTAAAGGGAAGAAGTTTAGAACATCCATGACTCGTCCTAGAGCTGGCAACCTGGCCAGATGGAGCAATCAGGTCAGAAGGGCTTTGTTAAGAGAGGTGACCAAGAACCCAATGGTCATTCTGGCTGATCCCTATAGAACCAGAGATGTGGCCACTGGCTTGTTACTTTAAGTTACTATAAAATTGTAAATGGATTGAAGATCTGCTGCAGTCATTGCACACCTGGACTTCGGTCTGTCTCAACTGCTTTTTGGGCAAGCTGAGAACTTGAGAGATGTCACAGGATTAGCGAAAAGAATCTATGTCAACAACAGACACTTAAAGTGGGATATATTAAACTTATTGACATTGATATTTTAACTCATTGACAGCAACATGTAAATCAAATGCTTTTTTTTCTTTGGTTATATTCTAGAACTAGTGGGTTATTAACATCAGCCAGAAGGAATCCTCTCCTCATTACAAAACACATGAAACCCCGCTTGTTCTTTGCTAAAAGGTACCTAAAGGATTCTCAAGCACTGATGAAACCAATATTAGCATCATGCCTGGAGGAAATCAAGGACTGCTCGTCATTTGTGCAATATCATTCCACCAGTGAAGCATGGTGGTGGCAGCATTGTGCTGTGGGGTTGGTTTTATATGGCGAAGGCTGGGAACTTGTAAGGGTCGATGGAAAGCAGAAGAGAGAAAAGTACAGCGATATCCTTAATGAAAGCCTGCTCTAGAGTACTCTGGACCTCAAACAGGGCCGAAGGTTCACCTAAGCTAAAACAACATAGGAATGGCTTAGGAACAATTCTAGGAATGTCCTTGAGTGGCCCAGGCAAATCCCAAACTTGAACCCATTTGAACATCTCTGAAGATACCAGAATGCCCTGAGTGTAGAAGGACCGGGGGAGAGAGTATTTTCAGGACAGTTTCTCTCCCAGGCTGACAGAGGGCAACCCCCTTGGTTTCCAGTGACATGAGCATGGGAGCTCAACCCTGCTTGGGCCCGTGGCCACTGCCAGGGGGCATATATACATTTTCAGGGCCCTATTTGGCCACACTTCTGCCACATCTGGAGTCCTTCCGGGTGCCCTATAAAAAGGGGCCAGTCCCCAGCATTCTTTGGCCAGAGTTGGGAGGAAGAGGACAACGCCTGAGGAAGAGTGGAGGCGAATAAACTTGCGGCAGAGAAGGGACTGTTGTGGTGTGTCATACTGTTGTCTTGATGCTGATGTATGAACACTTTATTCTGTAAATAAATGGATGTAGTGTGATAAATCCGGTCTCCTGCATGTCTGTGTCCAGGTTGGCTTCACACTGTCTATTGACAATTTCCGTCCAACCTGACAGAGTTTGAGAAGATCTGCAAAGAAGAACGACAGAAATTCTCCAAATCTGTGTGTGTGAACCTCCAGGCTGTATTTTCTGCCATTGGGGTTTGAACTGAGAACTGAGTAAAAGGTCAGAATACTTGTATCAGTGGGATATTTCAGTTTTTTCATTTTTAGTACATTTGCCACAATTCCTAAAATCCCTTGGCTTTTCTTGTGTATTGAGTGTTGCTTGATGAGGAAGAAGTGAATTTAAGTGATTTTAGCACAAGGCCACGACATAATAGAATAAGTGAAGGGGTCTCAATACTTTCACTGTACATCATCCCTGCCAGTAAATGAGCCCCTCTGTCTCTCAGGGCCTTTCTGAGCCCAACGATTTCATGCCTATGATTCCCTCCTTTTGATCATGGGGAAAAAAGTCTATATTAATAAAATAAAATATTTATAGATTATATTACACTGGACCTTCCATCGTATCACAAATATCCAAACAAAAAAGTGAAGTAAATAGAAGCAGGGGAATTTCATGACTGTAGCAGGATGAGAAATGTGCCTGTCCTTAAAGAGCAGAGCTGGCTTCAGTGTATTAAATGGCTTCATTACAATGTTTATTCTGACTCTTTTCCAAATTAAGAATTAACAGAGAGTTAACTCCTTATAAAAACGACTTTACCCAGAGGTCAATCTGCTGCAATTATTTATTCCTCATTCAATTTTCTCTTGCTAGGATTTGGTGGCAGTTACAGGATGGCATTTCTTTCCTAAGACTCTGTTAGATGAAGCCATATTAATTTAGTTTTACCATCTGCTGCTACCACTGTAGCAATATGTCATTATTAATTGAAAATAGTTTTATTATTAGTGTTCTTTAACCAGACATTTCAATATGCACTAGTTCTTTTTTCACATCAGTAAGCTTTTCTTTTTTCTTTTTGTAGAACAATATTGGTTTAAATGTTCATTTGGTTTAAAGCTGTAGCTTCAGTTGAAATCTGATTTCTTCCCAAATAAATGAGACATATGGATTTTCATAGTTTAATGCAAAAAGTGGAATGGCCATTTATCTTGCTTTGTCTATTTTCTTTCATCTGTTTTATTGTGGCATGTTTAGTAGTTCTACTAGAATTTTAATGAGCAATTGTGCCAACGGCTCTTTAATTTTTGAGGTTTACTTGTTTGTTTCTGCTGAATACAAGCATCCATCCCAAAATTAAAAATACCATTAATAGTGGGTATTACATTACATATCTTCAGGTATATCTTTTTTTAAATACAAATATCATCTTTGTTATTAAAATACAAATGTCATCTTTGTTATTTCTCCTTTTTGTGGATATCTGTGCTTTAATGTGCTAAGAAAAACTTCTTGCCAGTCTTGCTCAGCAAAAAATGAAATAAAAATTGATAGATGCTTGTAGATTACTATTTTTTAAATTTTATTAATTTAATAACTCACATACAGTGCCTATAATAAGTTGTGTGGCCACTATGGAGCGTAACTGAGCCCTAAACCCTTGACTTGTCTACAAAGGCAACTGGCCCGGGTTCAAATCACCTCTTTTGTTAAACACCAATTGCCTTTATTACAGGCTCCTTTATAATAAACTGTTCTCTTTCTTTATTACCTTCATCGTCCTCCTGTCCTCCCAGGTGCGTGTTGTCCTCCTGTCCCAACTCCAACTTCTCTGAGTATACCTGCTTTTAAGTTGGACCTGAGAGTACTTCCTGCACCAGGATATTGCACCCAGGAAGCACTTCCAGGTCAGGCAGAACTACCATAAAGCAAGAGGGCTTTCACCCGGTGACGCCCATGGAACCCAAAGTGGTTGTCCTCCAGGACTACAAGGCCCCATCCGGCCCTGTGGGTATCCATAGTAGAGCCACGGCAGAGGAGCACTTGGGAGGAGCAGTTGTCTTTATGAGACTTCCTCCTTGTGTCCTTCCAATACTCCTGGGTCCCAACTCAGGCAATTAGAAACTCTCGTCCATCCATCCATCCTTTGATTTGGCCTCCTGGATGGTCAAGGAGATACCATACAACCCAGTCGGGATGTCTGTCCATCCATTATAATCTATCGTCCTTCAACACCAGCCTCCTGGCTGTGGGAAGGAACCCAACACTTTTCCGTGGAATGCTGGGTAAGGGTATCCCTGTCGCTCCAACTGGGACACCAGCCCAACTGTAACAAAGTATTCACTCTTTTAGAACTTTTCACATTTTTTTGTTATCCAACGTGATTCCCAGTAGATTCAATTTTGTTTTTTGACACTGGTCAACAGGAAAAGACTCTTTAATGTCCAAGTGAAAATAGGTCTCTGCAAAGTGGTCTAAATTAATTACAAATTAAAAATACAAAATAATGGACTCAAAACAATTCATCCTCATCAGGTCAGTATCTGGTAGACGGCAGCCATGATACTCTTGAGTCTGTGTTTCCACAGGTCAAACTCTATCAGCTTTGTACATTTGAACCCTGGCCGTTTTTTCCTCCTACTTCTTTTTCCAAAAGGCTTGAGCTTTTGTCAGGTTGCATGAGGATCATGAGCGAACAGCCTTTTTAAGTCTTTCTGGGCGGATGTCAACCTTTATCGAAAATTCAGGGGTAGAGGACGGTAATCAGCAAACAAAACCCACCGTTATGTTTTAGTTCGACTCTCTTTAAAGTTAGCTTTGTTGATTTGACCGAGATTTACTGCATGTGCTTGAGTAGCGAAGAGCAAACAACCCCTCTAATGGCATCAACATCTGGAGAAAGACCAAAGCGAATGCACAAAGCAAAATACTCTGCGGACGACGTTTTGCGGATCATATTGTTGAGTCAAACTCTGAGTTGTCGGATTTTGATGTAAGTGATCTGGAAATGAATGTGAGGGGCCAGCATCAGCTGATCGTGGTGCTGAACACGTTTGTGTAGCTAATGCACCTACGCCAGTGTTCACCTGGGAGGACCGGCTTTTACGATGACATGAGGTACAAACCAGATTGCGTCAGACTGCGACAGCCAAGCAGCCAGTCAATCGCGTATCCCTGCTGGTCATTGAGCTGCCCCCGTGCAGCCGCTGCTGCCAGAATCACCGAATGTGCACTGACAGTAGCCACGGCATGCAGCAAATGACATTTTATGTTGATTTATTTGTGAAACCATTGCTTCGTGTGCTTGTCAGAAAACTGGAAAACATATTCATCCCTCAAAGAGTTATAGTACAGACACAAGTTCTCCACTGGATTCAGGTTTGGATTCTGGCCTCTGTTGTCGAGGGTCTTGGTCAGGCAGTTGAACATGTTGGTCACTATAACAGAGCTTCAGAAATCCACTGCTGTGATGTGAGCACAGTGGCCTCGATAACTGTGAAGTGGAAGTTTGGAGTGGAGCTTAGACATTGTGCAGGTTGTCTTTGTGTATGCCAGTTTACATCTTACATTATCTGGAAACGCGGAACTGTCCTGCAGTTGGTTAAAGTTTCATCCAGGGTTATTTCTCACCTTTCTCTCAGTACTACCAGAGGGGTATTGCATTGCACTGTGGCTAGAAATCTTGTGCAAGTTCTCCAAGCTCGTACACAGCAAAAGAGTGTTATAAAGAAATAAATTAACTCTTTCTTTCCCCTACAGTGGACTGGTATTATTTTGTTTCTTGGGGGGTCAAATGTGATAAAAAGAGGCAAAGTGCAGGCCACGTCAGAAATATGAAAATCTGCGATAAAATCTCAACCCGACTAGAGTTACTGTTGGCGTGATATTGAATTAGTTTAACCCTAAACTCCTTGTGTTTTTTGGCCTGAGCTGACAGTTAACAGCCAAGTAACTGAGAAACTCTTTAATTAAAATGAGTATGTCGTAAAATACTTAATGATGACATTAGATACTGTTTGTCTTCTTAGCACCACAGACTCTGAGTTATCTTTATATAACCCCAAATCATTGCTTCCCAGTCTCACCCATTGGGTTCTGTATTTGTATGCTTTCCATTAAATAACAGTAAAACCCCATAATGAATCTGCTGTATTCTGGAATCAGATTTCATTTCTTGTGTCACCAGCTGTCTGTTAAGTGTGCATTCCAGTTAAAATGTATTTGACCACACAAGCGTCGAGTGCGCCGTCTAAGTAAGTATGTGTTGTGCAGCTGGGCAGCCCATTTGAAAAAAGCACGGAAAGGTTAACTGTAACATCAAGAACACGAGAGGAAGTAAGAATTAGTATAATCAATTATTAAAATGCCAGCTTCTATTTTGTGTTCTGTGCAAGGTTTCAGCTGAGTAAACAACATTCATCATATCCACCACAAAGCAACAGCCTGAACATTAAATATACATCACTCAAATCAAAAAAGCACAGCAGACTAGAAACCAGCAAGCACGTTTGACTTGGAGGGGGCTTTGCCATTTAATATGGAATTAAGGTACTGCATATAGAGAATAAAGCGGAGTTCAACAAGTCAACGGTAATGCTAGAATAAATCTTTCTATAATTGTTTTATATGTTGCCTTTTATATGGCTCATTAGGTGGTAGGAAATTGCAAAAAATACTACAGTTAAGCTTTCTACAGAAACTTTTGAATTAAATGACAGCTGATAAAAAAGCCAAAATTTGCATAACCACTCCCTTATTTTGTATACCACCTTATTATTATAAATATACTAGAGGGCTTTGCCACCTGCTCGCTTCGCTCACTAACCTAGGCCTGCGCTACGCACCAGCCACTTCGCGTCTCTGCCGCTCGCTTTGTGAAGTGGGGGGCTGAACGCACCCCAAGGAGACGCGGTCGCTCCTCCGAAACCCCCTCTTAAACAATGATACAATGGGAAACAAATACAGTTTTTTTTTTACCTCCTCTTTGCTTGATCAGCTGCTGGATTGCTGCTGCTGCCGTGACACATCATCTGCATCTCGCACAGCGCTTCGAAAATTTAAAAGTCTGTACAGCAGCTGTCCTTTTGTCACACTGCCTTGTCTCTCTTCTCCCCCAGACATCCTGTGCTCCTGTTGGGGGTCCCACTCCCGAAGCGCACCCATATGAAGAGGAAGATTTTCTACTCATTTAATTGAGAGATGGAACTGTCCCCTCCGACTACACATGGTGCTTGATTCACTCCTGAAAGAGACTTATGTTTGTTTGTAATGTTTGAATAACGTTTCTGTCTCTAAAATCTCCTGTGTATCTGTGCAACTCTGTGACACAAGCGTGACAGCGTATGTGGATTTCACTTTCACCAAACAACAAATCGTTTAATTCTCGTGGATAAGCCTCTTCATTGGGAAGAAACACTACTTTTCCCTGATGGCAACATGAATTAGACGATCTACAAGTCTCCGGCTTAAAGTTTAAATCTGAACAATATATTCGTTCTCTTTTCACTGTTCTGTTATGTCACAGAGTAATAATTTCTGTTTGTTAGCGCTAATGCAATCTTTACTATTATTTTTTTGAGACTTTAGAATTTTAGTACTTTCATTATCTGTAACCTGCTCTGCATGTGTATTGCGCCAAAGTTTTTGAAATCTTTACGACGTTCTACTTTGTCATTTACTCTTTGTCTTTTATTTCTGTCCCCGGGTGTGGTTAAATCTCTTGGCACAAAACTCGTCTCACGGGACGTGAAAGTGTCTCTCTGGGGATTGTTTTATTATAATAGAGAGATATACAGTGGATTTACAAAGTATTCAGAGCCCTTCATTTTCTGCACATTTTATTGAGTTGTAAATTTTATTTTAAATGGCTAAATTTGACATTTTTGCTCATCAATCCACACTACTCAATAACCCACAATGACAAATTGAAAACCTGTCAGCACCTTTACACTGCTGTCTCCAGTGACTATCTCCAGCTCCTTGCAATTGTGCACAGACTTTTCAAACTGGTGGGATTGTCATCTCTACCAGTGTGTGGTCATGTGGTTGGTGTTGAGGGCACATCAGGTCTTAAGTGCTGTGTTGTCAGATGTTGTGTCATGTGGTGCAGTAGTAGCGTTTAATGCTTCACTCCTGTGTGGTGATCTGCCCGCTGTACGTGGGTAGGTGAACCTTATTGTTTGAATTTGCACAAACATCTTGTGGCTGTTATTCTTCTTAAACTGACACTGCATCCGATGTTCCAGGTCTGGATTTCAACTTCGAGATTCCCCATGCTTGGCTGCTCTGAAATGTTACTGTATGATCTGCCTCGTCCTTTGCCTCCAGCCCTGCCTCACACTGCTTATCTGGGGTCAGTTCCAGTCCAGCTCTGCCACACTTTTCCTGAAGTTCCTCCATGCTATTTGACCTTAGTTGTTTTTGAAAGTATTATTAAATGACAGCAGATAAAAAGGCCAAGATTAGCATAACCACTCCCTTATTGTGTATACCACCTTATTATTCTAAATGTATATACTGTGGATTTACAAAGTTTTCAGAGCCCCTAATTTTCTGCACTTTATTGTGTTGTAAATTTTATTTTAAATTGATACATTTGACATTTTTGCTCATCAGTCTACACTCCTCAATAACCCACAAAGACAAATTGAAAACCTGTCAGCACCTTTACACTGCTGTCTCCAGTGACTATCTCCAGCTCCTTGCAATTGTGCACAAACTTTTCAAACTGGTGGGATTGTCATCTCTACCAGTGTGTGGTCATGTGGTTGGTGTTGAGGGCACATCAGGTCTTAAGTGCTGTGTTGTCAGATGTTGTGTCATGCGGTGCAGTAGTAGCGTTTAATGCTTCACTCCTGTGTGGTGATCTACCTGCTGTACATGGGTAAGTGAACCTCATTGTTTGAAATTAACTCTTTGAGGGCTGAATATTTTTTCCAAAAAGCTAATTTTTCCGAAAAGCACACAAAGCAATGGTTTCATACAGAAATCAACATAAAACATCTTTTGCTGTGTGCTGTAGCCAACAGTTTGCAGTCTCCAGCAGCTCAAGACGCTCACGGGTGGCACGACGGCTAGCAGAAATGCGTCTTCACGGGGTCGGTGGCAGCAACAGCAGTTGCAATCACAGTGCGATCAGCTGGGGACCGATCTGCTGATGTGGTAGCTCACGTTCGTTTTCAATTACTTGCATAAAAATCAGAGTCCGACAAGTCAGAGTCCAATTCAGTGATAATACGCAAAACATCGTTCACTGAGTATTTTCCTTTATGCATTCACTTCTATCTCTCGCCAGATGTTGATGTAATTTTTTCCGTTATGTGTTACTCGCACAAGGAATCTCACTCAACCCCATGAAGCTAACTTTCCTTCTAGCAAAGAGAGTCCAACTAAAACATAAACAGGGGGTTTTGTCACCATTTACAGTGGATTACCAGTGTCAACCCCTCCTTTTGAACAAAAGTCGACATCCGTCCTGAAAGAGTTAAACAGCTTGTGGCTGTTATTCTTCTTAAACTCAGTTAAATCTCAGTTTCGAGATTCTCCATGCTTGGCTGCTCTGAAATGCAATTATACGATATGCCTGGTCCTTTGCTGCCGGCCCTGCCTCACACTGCTTTACCTGGGGTCAATCGCAACACTCTCTGCCACACTTTTCCTGAAGTTCCTCCAGGCTATTTGACCTTGGTTGTTTTTGGAACTGCAAAGGTTGCAATCTCTCAGCTGTCTTTCTGCTTGTGTTGATGCTGCAAATGATATTTTCGGTCCCAGATTTCCTCCTTGAGACTCTTCAGGAACTGCTCAGAAGATCCTAGCAAGTCTCTTCTTAGCACTTTGCTAAGTCTGACTGTAGAACTTCTCCTCATCCCACTACTGACACCAATGTAGCAACATGCCAGTATCGACTCTTTTAGGTAGCTTGCTGTTTTTAGAAGGACGGGCTCACTGTTGCCACACAAGTTAGAATTCATATGTGACATCAGCAGACTTGACACATTTCTATAGTACAATACTCTATCACTATAAGGATACCATAAAATAGCCTATTGTAAATATAAAAGTAATAGTTTTTGGAGCTGCAAAGTTAGCAGTCCCTCAGCTGTCTTTTCTGCTTGTGCTGATGCTGTAAATGATATTTTCGAACACAGATTTCCTCCTTGAGACTCTTCAGGAACTGCTCAGAAGATCCCAGCAAGTCTCTTCTTAGCACTTTGCTAAGTCTGACTGTAGAACTTCTCCTCATCCCACTGCTGACACCAATGTAGCACCATGCCAGTGCTGACTCTTTTAGGTAGTTTTTTAGAAGGGTGGCTCGCTGTTGCCACACAAGTTGGAAATCACATGTGACATTAGCTGGCTTGCCACTTATATTGGCGCCTTCTGGTCGCCCTGAAGCTGCTCATTTGCAGGACTGAATGCCAGCTAATACAGTTGGCTACTCATCTGCAGGATGATACAATTTCTAAGGTCCTTGGAAATGGAAAATATAAATTTAGCTTTACAATTAGTATGCAAGTAAACCATTTGCTGGGTGTGAATAAACACAGTGCACAACTAAGCACGTATTCACATCCACACTAGCCACAATCTATGTGCTGTGTTGAAATGCTCAATCCAGAATCTGCTATAAAAGAAATGATGGTAGAAGCTAAAAGATTGCTGGGATCCCAAAAGGGAAAAACCCATTTAATTACAGGATTACTTGAAAGAAAAATGGAAAATAGACTTGGGACTACAGCTTCTGCTCGTATCTCTCTAGGATATGAGCCCATTTAAAAAAATGAGAGGGAAATTAACCATTTATGAGCTACTAGCTGTGCTACCAGTCTAAGATGAGTTGAAATCTAAATATTCAACGGAGACTTTAGTGTTAACATTTGCAGTGCACCATGCAATGCATCCATCCATCCATCCATCCATCCATCCTCTTCTGCTTATCCGAGGTCGGGTCGCAGGGGCAGCAGCTTGAGCAGAGATGCCCAGACTTCCCTCTCCCCGGCCACTTCTTCTAGCTCTTCTGGGGAAACCCAAGGCGTTCCCAGGCCAGCCGAGGGACATAGTCCCTTCAGTGTGTCCTGGGTCTTCCCCGAGGCCTCCTCCCAGTTAGACGTGCCCAGAACACCTCACCAGGGAGGCATCCTGATCAGATGCCCGAGCCACCTCATCTGACTCCTCTCGATGCGGAGGAGCAGCGGCTCTACTCTGAGCCCCTCCTGGATGACTGAGCTTCTCACCCTATCTTTAAGGGAAAGTCCAGACACCCTGCGGAGGAAACTCATTTCAGCCGCTTGTATTCGCGATCTCGTTCTTTCAGTCACTACCCATAGCTCATGACCATAGGTGAGGGTAGGAACATAGATTGACCGGTAAATTGAGAGCTTTGCCTTGTGGCTCAGCTCCTTTTTCACCACGACAGACCGATGCAGAGCCTGCATCACTGCGGACGTCGCACCGATCCGCCTGTCGATCTCACGCTCCATTCTTCCCTCACTCGTGAACAAGACCCCGAGATACTTGAACTCCTCCAACTTTGGGCAGGATCTCGCTCCCAACCCTGAGAGGGCACTCCACCCTTTTCCAGCTGAGGACCATGGTCTCGGATTTGGAGGTGCTGATTCCCATCCCAGCCGCTTCACACTCAGCTGCGAACCAATCCATGCAATACATATGGCTCTATTATATGCTATTTGGTATGGGATTTGTAAAAACAGTTATTGTTAATGTTTGATGTGCCATTTAATGGAATGACAAATGCAATGCATGTCATGACTAAAATTAGTTGTGGTGCTCCATCTTTTCGAATGACAGAGACTTATTAAGGAGCATTTGATGGCCGTTTGGAAAGAAACTATTCTTAAATCTGCTTGTTCTGAAGTTGTTTAATCTATAATGCCTGGTATATAAGAGAAGTTCAAATAATTTGTGACCTGGATGTAAGTGGTCAGTGATGATTTTTCCCAGCCGTTTCATGACTATGGAATAGTACAGGTCCTGTAATGTGTGAAGACTGGCGCCAATGATCTTTTTGCCAAAACTGACTATTTGTTGCAGCCTGTTCTTGTCATATTTAGTTGCTGATCCATAGCACACAGTGATGGATGAGCTGAGAACAGACTCGATGATTGCTGTGCGGAACTGAATCAGCAACTTCTGTGGTAGAATGAACTCTCTCAGCTGTCGCAGGAATCTGTGCATCTGCTGCTGTGCCTTTATTTGTAATGGAACCTATGCTGGTCTTCCATTTCAGGTCCCATGGGAGTATGTGCCTAGATATCACTTAAGTTTTTCTTCTACTTTTGTGTTACCGCTTCTGAATTAAGCACGACCTCTGGATGGGTGTTGATGAAAAGAATGGGATGTGCAACTGCTGACGTGCCCCCATATTTAAACGGGCCTTGCTCTTCCTTATTGTACCCATTGGACTAATGGAGCATCATATTTTAAGGGCCAGTTCTCTTACTGTGCACTGGCCATATGCCTCTTGATCAGTTCTGGCTAGGCACAAACTATGTTCTCGAAAACGTCTTTCAATTGGTGTGGTACCTGTTGTCCTGAGCCATGGCAAAACAGATCTCTTGTCTTTCGGCATCTGTTACCTATGCTAGCGTAGCTGCTCATGGAGCATCAAGTACTGCTTTCTGTAGTCTTAACTGATTCTGAGGTGAGCACAGCAAGCAGAACAAATAGCCCTGTTTATGAAATTCTAAGTTTTTCAATAGCATAATACTTTAGCACTATAAGAATACCATACAATAGCCTATCGTAAGTATAAAAGCAGATACACCAAACAATTATTCAACATCTATTCCCATTTTAGAGTCCTCTTTGATTCTTTTTCTGTAAAAGAGATAAAACACACATGTTCAAAAGGCCAGGTCACATTTGATTACTTTTCCAGGAATTTTTTGTGAAAGCCTTCATTTACAAAATCTTAGTGAGTCTGCGACTGTCAGTTTGTATTCCCGTGAAGGCTAATCTCATAATGTGACATACGCAGCGACTCACTCCAACTGGTCCACGACTTGCTCTGGCAAAATCAAACAGGTTTGATTTTGTCTTTAGTTGTAGTGGCAGACTCTGTGTGCGTGAGAGCTGACAACCAATGAATGCTCATGCGGAAGTACAATGCCTATAATGCAGCTACCAGGAATAAGAAGTGTTGGTGTTTAGGATCTCACAAATGAAGGAGAAGCTCATCCATCTCATCTCTCAGGCTTAACATACCACGACAGAATAGAAAAAAAGAAAAACAAGGCATGAGATGGCGGCTGAGCTCCGTCGTACTTGTTAACACGTTGTTCAGCACCAGCTCCGTCAGGCTATTGGCTGTCACAAAAAAGGGTGAGCACGATTGGAGGGTTGGTATGCATTTGTTAAATTTGACATGCACAGTGAATAACAGTCATGCAGACTGACATGGACTGGCATAGAGATCAGCAACTACAGTCTACATGTCTTATATACCCATTGACTAGAAGTTATGTAATGTGACATCAGCTTAAGGAACACCTTTATTATAGACTTGAAAATATTGTATATGCTTATGTTTCACAATCAGAAATCAGAAAGAAGTCCTATGAAATAAGAACGTTCATTAAGTCAGACTTTACTTGTGCTTATATTCTGCATTGGCACACTTATTTTGAAATACGAGTATTGAAAATTCAGATTTCTTTCATATTGATTACGGTACTGTACCATGTATAGAAACTGTTATTAAAATATAATGCATTGTTTATTTTATATTTCTTTCTAGATAGATAGATAGATAGATAGATAGATAGATAGATAGATAGATAGATAGATAGATAGATAGATAGATAGATAGATAGATAGATAGATAGATAGATAGATAGATAGATAGATAGATCTTTATTTCAGGGGCAAATCTGGCATTTTATTAGCATAGAATATTAGCAATCTCTAACAAGTGTGGCACACATTGCTACATGGTAAAGTTTGCTCGATCAATTAGTTGACGGATGGATTAATGGATTGATATAATAGAGGGGTGGAAAAAGGCTTCCCCTGTTAAAAATAACGTTTCCTACCAGGGGACTACCTTCTCCACTCTCTTGCACTGCTGTCTCACTCTTTTCCTGCCTGGACTTTTCACTTTGTTTGGTAATTCAAGTTTGAGTCAAAGTGAACTCATTCTTTACTTCAAAAACGTCATTTAAAATAAAGTAACAGTTAATTGAAGTTGTAAAGTTTCCCCCCCTCTGTGGTATTGGTGAAGAGCCACGTAACAGACTGAGGACTGGGTGAGAGAGATAGCTCAGTTTACATTACCATTAGAACAATACAACAATCTAAATGAGAACAGGCCATTCAGCCCAGCAAAGGTCGACAGTCTTATCCACTTAGTTCTTCCAGACCTTCAAGTTTTGAAGGTCTCTAAAATCCTGCTATATAAAAAAAGTGTATTATTATTATTACTGTCTAACCACACTACTTAGTCACTTATTTCATGAGTTTGTGGCTCTCTATGTGAAGAAAAACTTCCTAATGTTTGTGTGAAATGTAGCCATAACAAGTTTCCAACTGTGTCCCCGTGTTGTTGTTGAACTCATTTTAAGGTAACAAGTCTCAATCCACTGGACTAATTCCTTTCAAAAATTTAAAAAAACACCAGAGTAATGTCACCTCTTGATCTTCTTTTGCTTAAATTGAAAAGGCTCGGCTCTTTTAGTCTTTCCTCGTAATTCAACAACTATAGACCTGCAATTAGCCTGGTTGTTCTTCTCTGGACTTCCTCTTTCATTGCTGTGTCCTTTTTGTAATATGGAGACGAAAACTAGACACAGTACTCCAGGTCCAGCCTTACTAGTGCATTGCAAAACTAATTGGTTAACATCACTTGACTTTTACTCCACACATGTTGGTACTGTACAGTATATAACCTAATATTCTGTTTGCCTTCTGAATGGCTTCTGAACACGGCCTGTCAGTTGATAGCATTCGAGTCCACTACAGCTCCTACATCCTTCTTGTAACTTTCAACTTTTAGACCTCCCATTGTGTATTCAAACCTAACATTTTACTTCCTATGGTACGTATAATACTTTAAATTTCATCTTCCACAAATCTGCCCAAGCCTGTCTGTTGTCCAAGTCCCTCTGTATTTATTCAACAGATTCAAGATTATCTACCAGTCTAACTAGCTTGGTATCATCTGCAAACTTAATCAGCTTGTCATTTGTATTCCTATCTAAATCATTTATATATCTATACTAGACATTAAGCCCGTTACAATACCGGGCGCTAGAATAGTAGTGCATAAACATTAGTAGGAACAGTCTAGATAGATAGATAGATAGATAGATAGATAGATAGATAGATAGATAGATAGATAGATAGATAGATAGATAGATAGATAGATAGATAGATAGATAGATAGATAGATAGATAGATAGATAGATAGATACTTTATTAATCCCAGGGGGAAATTCACATACTCCAGCAGCAAAAAATATTAAATTAAAGAGTAATAAAAAAATGCAGGTAAAAAACAGACAATAACTTGAATAATGTTCAACGTTTACCCCCTCTGGTGGAATTGAAGAGTCGCATAGTTTGGGGGAGGAATGATCTTCTCAGTCTGTCAGTGGAGCAGGACAGTGAAAGCAGTCTGTCGCTGAAACTGCTCCTCTGTCTGGAGATGACACTGTTTAATGGATGTAGTGGATTCTCCATTATTGATAGGAGCCTGCTGAGCGCCCGTTGCTCTGCTACGGATGTCAGACCATCCAGCTCCGTGCCTACAATAGAGCCTGCTTTCCTCACCAGTTTGTCCAGGTGTGAGGCGTCCTTCTTCTTAATGCTGCCTCCCCAGCACACCACTGCGTAGAAGAGGGCACTCGCCACAACCATCTGATAGAACATCTGCAGCATCTTACTGCAGATGTTGAAGGATGCCAGTCTTCTAAGGAAGTACAGGCGGCTCTGTCCTTTCTTGCACAGAGAATCAGTATTGGCAGTCCAGTCCAATTTATCGTCCAGCTGCACTCCCAGGTATTTATAGGTCTGCACCCTCTGCACACAGTCACCTCTGATGATCACGGGGTCCATGAGGGGCCTGGGTCTCCTAAAATCCACCACCAGTTCCTTGGTTTTGCTGGTGTTCAGTTGTAGGTGGTTTAAGTCGCACCATTTAACAAAGTCCTTGATGAGGTTTCTATACTCCTCCTCCTGCCCACTCCTGATGCAGCCCACGATAGCAGTGTCGTCAGCAAACTTTTGCACGTGGCAGGACTCCGAGTTATATTGGAAGTCTGATGTATATAGGCTGAACAGGACCGGAGAAAGTACAGTCCCCTGCGGCGCTCCTGTGTTGCTGACCACAATGTCAGATCTGCATTTCCCGAGACGCACATACTGAGGTCTGTTTGTAAGATAGTCCACGATCCATGCCACCAGGTATGAATCTACTCCCATCTCTGTCATCTTGTCCCTAAGGAGCAAAGGTTGGATGGTGTTGAAGGCGCTAGAGAAGTCTAGAAACATAATTCTTACAGCGCCATTGCCTCTGTCCAAGTGAGAGAGGGATCGATGTAGCATATAGATGATGGCATCTTCCGCTCCCACCTTCTCCTGGTATGCGAACTGCAGAGGGTCGAGGGCGTGTTGGACCTGTGGCCTCAGGTGGTGAAGCAGCAGCCGCTCCATGGTCTTCATCACATGTGATGTTAGAGCGACAGGCCGGAAGTCATTCAGCTCACCAGGACGTGATACCTTTGGGACTGGGGTGATGCAAGATGTTTTCCAAAGCCTCGGGACTTTCCCCTGTTTCAGGCTCAGGTTGAAGATGCGCTGTAGAGGACCCCCTAGCTCTGATGCACAGACCTTCAGCAGTCGTGGCGATACTCCATCTGGACCTGCTGCTTTGCTGGCACGAAGTTTCCTCAGCTCTCTGCTCACTTGCGCTGCTGTAATTGTGGGTGGGGATGTCTCTCCTATGTTGGTATCAGCAGAAGGATGTGTACAGAGTGCAGTACTCCGAGGTGAGAGTGGGTTAGGGTGGTCAAACCTGTTAAAGAAGATGTTCATTTGGTTTGCTCTCTTCACGTCTCTCTCGATGGTGGTACCCCGCTTTGAGCTGCAGCCAGTGATGATCTTCATCCCATCCCACACTTCCTTCATGCTGTTGTTCTGCAACTTCTGCTCCAGCTTTCTCCTGTACTGCTCTTTCGCCGCCCTGAGCTGGACTCAGAGTTCCTTCTGCACGCGCTTGAGCTCATGCTGATCACCTTCTTTAAAGGCCCTTTTCTTTTGGTTCAAAAGGCCCTTGATGTCACTTGTAATCCATGGCTTGTTGTTAGCATAGCAGCGTACAGTTCTTACTGGAACTACAATGTCCATACAGAAGTTGATGTAGTCAGTAGTGCAGTCAACAACCTCCTCAATGTTCTCACTATGTGATCCCTGCAGGATATCCCAGTCTGTAGTTCCAAAACATTGTCTCAGAGCATTCTCAGCCTCCGGGGTCCACTTCCTGAATGATCGTGTGGTTGTAGGTAGGACTCTCACTTTTGGTTTGTAGTGAGGCTGAAGCAGAACCAGGTTATGATCTCCTTTCCCAAGCGCAGGCAGCGGGGTGGCACTGTATGCGTCTTTCACGTTTGCATACAGTAAATCAATAGTCTTATTTCCCCGGGTGTTGCAGTCCACATACTGGGAGAATGCAGGTAATGTTTTGTCCAGCGTCACATGGTTAAAGTCTCCAGCGATTAGCACAAGTGCCTCGGGGTGCTGCGTTTGTAACTTAGCAACAGCAGAATGGATGATGTCACTCGCTATCTCCACGTCCGCCCGAGGAGGAATATACACGATGACAACAATGACGTGTCCAAACTCTCTGGGCAAGTAATAGGGACGCAGACTTACGGCCAACAGTTTGATGTCCCTGCAGCAAGTGGAGATTTTGACTTTAACATGTCCAGAGTTACACCACCGTGTATTAACATAGAGAGCGAGTCCTCCTCCTTTGTGCTTCCCACAGGTACTTGCGTCTCTGTCCGCTCTAACTGTGCTAAACCCGGGTAGCTCCACATTAGCATCTGGGATGATGTTAGTAAGCCACGTTTCGCAGAAACACAACAAACTGCATTCTCTGTAGGTTCTGACATTTTTCACCAGCGCAGCCAGTTCGTCGATCTTATTTGAGATTGAGTTCACATTCCTCAGAATAACAGAAGGCACCGAAGGCTTAAAACGCCACTTTCTCGCAAGCCGCTTCATTTTTAGCTTAGTGCCGGCTCTGCTGCCACGATACCGCCTTCTTACCTCGTCAGGTAAATAGGGAACCACACCGGCACTGGCATTTGTTCTCAGCGCTCGAAGTTGAGTACTTGAATAGGCGAGTCTCGGCGTGTAAAAATCCATGCCCACGTTGTAAAAGTAAGTGTGTCCAGGGAACAAATCCACATAAAATAAAGTGGTAGGAGTGATCAATAAATAAAAATAGAAAAATAAAAGTAGAAAAATACACATACACATATAGTCCTACACGGAGCTGCTGAAAAGGCTGCCACTCTCGGCGCCGCCGGATGTTGTCTATATTAAAGGGCAAAGGACCGTCTATTTTCTGTTACAGTAATGCTGGCTTGTATGTGGCTGTAATATGCGTCACTGTATTGTGTGCCTTTAATTTTCTCTCACAGTAATACGTCTCTCCAGCAAGTATTTTAATCTGTGCTGGCGTGCAGCTGATTATTGTATGTATGGCATCTCCCCAGCAACGAATTTTATGCGCGCGAAAATAAATCTACTTTTAAAAGTCATCCTATTGTAATATCATGAAAATTCGTATATTTAGGAAAACACTTTACACTTTACACAAGTTTATTAATCGCAAATCTGACATCCTCAGAGTGAACAACAAACACTAATCCCACCTCTTTGGGGAAGCTGGTCTCCACATCTCAGTACCCGATTGGATTTTTTATGCGTTATGTTTTAGGTCTTACCTCATTTACCGAAATCCGATTGGATTGGCCGCGCGATATTTTATAGGTCTCGCCCTCTCTGTCTTGTGTGACGCGTCAGGCAGCCTTTGAAGCATCGCACTGTGCCCCGCGCATGCGCACTTCACCAGAGGGATTTTATTAAAAAGGATATATATTAAAAATAGCAGCAGCCTCCCTATCAATATAAATATCAAATTTATTTACATAGCACATTTAAAAACAGCAATAGCTGACTTAAGTGCTATACAACCAAGAATATCACAGTTCAAAAGACAATAAGCAATAAGACAATAAAATAGAGAAGCACAGCCCTATAATTATAATGAATTAAAAGCCAAGAAATAGTAATGTGCCTTAAGAAGTGATTTAAAAATAGACAAAGTACGGGTTAGCCTAACATGAAGTGGTATCCCATTTCATAGTCTGGGGGCTACATGAGAAGGCATGATCTCCCCTACACTTCAGCCTTGATTTAGGGACCGCCAGTAGCAACTTATCATTAAACCTGAGTGACCTTGATGGAATATATCATTGTAAAAGGTCGGAGGGGTAAGAGCGAGCTAGGCCATTTAGGCCATTTTTTTAGGCCCTAGCACTTGACATCAGCCAATTTTAATAAGATCCCTCACACTAACACCTTTTGCTTCCTATGTCTGAAGAAATTCTGGGCCCATCTCAAACCACACCATGAACTCCCAATTCAATGGATTCTCAATTATCTGCCAACCCACCTAGCCTGATATCATCTGCTAACTTAACAGTCCTTTTATTTATATTCCTATCCAAATCATTTATATGGGAATTACTAGAAACGTTCTGCTCCACTTACAGCCTGTCCTTGTTCTTGGCGATAAGAGTTACTCTTTTAGCTTAAAATGCTGACAAGGAGGCTGATTTAGGGACTTGTTAGGATCCAGAGGCTGAGGTATTGCGGCTGGCAAGCAGCCATGACCACAATCCAAATCTACGAATTGAGAGATGTTGTGGTGTGTATGTGTGAACCCATGACAGAATAATTGGCGTAGTCGTCAAGCTTTTGCACTGGTGGGTGCAAGGTGTGGTACTGCTGCGGAGCCAACTACTAGATTGGGGGATGGTTGAAAGAGGGACCCTAACATATCACCAAGAAGCGCTCTACTCCGCTTACAGCCAGTCCTTGCACCTAGAGAAGACAGAGTTACTTCTTTAGCTTAAAACACTGACAAAGTTTATGCAAAAATTTAGGGGACCATTAGTTATTGAAGGAAGCCTTTTTGTACTTTAAGTCTCTTTCTGCTTTCCACATTTGGATTGAGTTGCAAAGTCCCATTTTTCTTGTTAAATGTAGTCAACTGAGATTTCTGGTGGACTTGCCAGAGAGTTTCAGTAACCCTAGGCTTTTCGCTGACCCTTTATTCACTCCGTACAACTGATACAGCTTATGTAGAACAGAAGAGAAATGCTGTACCACTAGCTCCTTTTGTGTTCCTCTCCTCCAAAACCGTTAGGTTAGGCAGAAAGGGAAAGAAGACAATGCATGTATATAGCACTTTACAAGACACTCAAAGTTCTTTACAAAGAGAGGAGGGAGCCACCTCAACCACCAATAAAATTGCAGCACCCACCTGGATGCTGTGACGGCAGCCATTTTGTGCCGGTACACTCACCGAACATTAGCTATTAGGTGGTGAAGTTGTGAAAAAGATGTCCAATTGGAGACAGGGCGTGATTAGGGGGCCAGAATAACTAATTTAGCCTGGACATCAAGAAACACCCTGCTCTTTATGAAGGATGTCTAGGGATCTTTTTTGACCACAGAGAGTCCAGACCTCATTTTTCCGTCTCATCCAAAGGACGGAAAGTAGATTTTATTATCCCATAAGGAAATTTGTTTTGCAGCAGAAAAGTACAAAAACATAAGACAGTGTTACAAGGTACAATAAAATAAGGCAAGACATGATATCTGACAACCAATGCCACCATAAGTACACATAAAAGTAATTATGTTTAACAGTACCCAATAAATGAAAATTCTGGATTCAGCAGTATCCCTACAACTAATAAAATTCAAAATGTTTATAGCTCTGGGAATAAAAGAGTTCTTAAATCTGTTAAAATATGAGTGGTAATTTAGCATAAATTCTCATCAATAATGTGACTCACACTACACACCCTCCTTACATTTATTAATGTATAAATTGCTTGTCCTTTTTCCCTTCCCGTTAATTAATATGCACACGATAAAACATCTGCATTATTTATTCTTCTCGACCTCGCCTATCCTCAGCTGTCCTTTTGCTTCTATCTCAGATGTCAAAAACTTAATTGCTGGAGTTAACCTACTGCATCTTACACCCGACTGGAAATTAAAAGGTTCTCTTAAATATTACATTAACTCCGTCTCTCTAGGCTGTAGAATTTCTTGAAATCTGTCACATAAAGCCCTTTAACCATGGGATTCATCCTGACAGATTTTTGTTCACTTTGTTTTTAAAGATGATAAGAATGTATCTATTATAAGTAGTGACAGCTGAATCGAGGAAGCATAGGAAGCATAAACCCCAGTGTAAATGTGTCACGATGTGAACAAAAGAAAAGCATTTTAATTACCACATAATGAGTACATATAATAGCCTAGTGATCTAATTTCTTTCCTTCCTTTACACAAATTCTGTATTTCTGTGACAAGAGAGATTGAAAATAAAATATTACATGAGGCTGCTTGTCTTTTTATTTGAAACCTTCATTTTATAATTTCGTCAGTGATGAATTAAGAGTGGCCTCTTTTGGGACTCATTTTCAAATGAAATATTTACTCTGGTGGTTTATTCCTGTATATTAATTCGTTCCATGGTCTCACTTAATCTAATTCTAGATCATGGGAAACCAGAGCCTCGTCTGGTATGGAATATCATTTGTGCCAAAATTAAATAAATAAAATGGCAATTATGAAATAAATAATCAAAGTATTATGAAAAATATATATATAGACATTGACAAATTTTTGGTCCCCTTACAAGTCATTGAAAACATGCTGTGTGCCTCCTGAAAAATGAGGACATTAAAGCAATTGTCCCCTGTATACCTGTAGGCCTTTGATATGTCACTGAGTAAAGCAAAGCAAGTGTGTGAAGAGATCAAGTGTTTCTTCTTCTACAAAGATCTTCAATGGCCCGGATACATTTGTTGGTACCCATAGAAAAGATCCTACATCATTAGATTTGAGTGATTTGTCAAACTAACTGTATTCTTTAATTCATTTCCAATCATGCAATCAGTCATTCAGCTGATATAAATGGAGAAAACTCGGCACTCCGCTGTTTGGTATCATTGAGTGTCCCACACTGAACATTGACCAGAGAAAGCAAAAAAGAGAGTTGTGTGAAGAGATCAGAAAGAAAATAAATGATAGACAAGCATGTTAAAGACCAAGGCTAGAAGACCATCTCCAAGCAGTTTGATGTTCCTGTGACAACAGTTGCAAATACTGTATTATTAAGAAGTTTAAGGTCCATGGGACTGTAGCCCACCTGCTTAGATGCGGCTGCAACAGAAAAATTGACCCCAGAATGGGCATACAGATAGTGAGAATGGTAGACAAAAAGCCAAGGACAACTTCCAAAGAGATACAAGCTGAACTCCAAGGTCAGGGTCCATTAGTGTCTGACTGTTTTGAGTGACAGAGGGCTCAATGGAAGAAGACCCATGAGGAAAACACTGTGGAAAGAAAAACATAAAAAATCAAGAGTGGAATTTGCTAAAATGACAAGCTACAATGCTTCTGGGAGAATTTCCTTTGGACAGTTGAGACAAAACTGGAGGTTTTTGGCAAGTCATATCAGCTCTATGACCACAGATGAAAAAATAAAGCTTTCAAATAAATGAACACCATACCTACTGTGAAACATGGAGGAGGCTCGCTTATGTTTTGGGGCTGCTTTGCTGTGTCTGCAATGGGGTGCATTGAATCTGTGCAGGGAACAATGAAATCTCAAGACTATCAAGACATTGTGATGTGAGACGTACTGCCCAGTGTCAGAAAGCTCTGTCTCAGTCACAGGTCATGGATCCTCTAACAGGATAAGGAGCCAAAACACACAGCTAAAAGCACCCAAGAATGGCTAAGAACAAAACATTGGACTATTCTGAAGTGGCCTTCTGTGGGCCCTGATTTGAATCCCGTTGAACAGCTATGGAAAGAACTGAAACATGCAGTCTGGAGAAGCCCCCTTCAAACCTGACACAGCTGGAGCAGTTTGCTCATGACGAGTAGGCCAAATGACATTTGGACAGGTGCAGCAGTCTCAATGAGTGCTCCAAGAATCTCTTGTTTGCAGTGATTTATAGCCTGTAAAGGTTGTGCAGCAAACTATTGGGTTAAGGGTCCCATCATTTTTGTCTTTGCCATTTTCATTTATTACTAGATTGGGGGATGGTTGAAAGAGGGACCCTAACATATCACCAAGAAGCGCTCTGCTCCACTTACAGCCAGTCCTTGCACCTAGAGAAGACAGAGTTACTTCTTTAGCTTAAAACACTGACAAAGAGGCTAATTTAGGGGACCATTAGTTATCGATGGAAGCCTTTTTGTACTATAAGTCTCTTTCTGCTTTCCACATTTGGATTGTGATGCAAAGTCCCATTTTTCTTGTTAAAAGTAATCAACTGAGATTTCTGGTGGACTTGCCAGAGAGTTTCAGTAACACTAGGCTTTTCACTGACCCTTTATTTACTCCATACAACTGATACAGCTTATGTAGAACAGAAGAGAAATGCTGCACCACTAGCTCCTTTTGTGATCCTCTCCTCCAAAACCGTTAGGTTAGGCAGAAAGGGAAAAAAGACATTGCATGTATATAGCACTTTACAAGACACTCAACGTTCTTTACATAGAGAGGAGGGAGCCACCTCAACTACCGCCAAATTGCGACAGCAGCCATTTTGAGCCAGTACACTCATCGAACATTAGCTATTAGGTGGTGAAGTTGTGAAAAAGATGGCCAATTGGAGACAGAGCGTAATTAGGGGGCCAGAATAACTAATTTAGCCTGAACATCAAGAAACACCCTGCTCTTTATGAAGGATGTCCAGGGATCTTTTTTGACCACAGAGAGTCCAGACCTCAGTTTCTCATCCAAAGGACGGAAAGTAGATTTTATTATCCCATAAGGAAATTTTTTTGTAGCAGAAAAATACAAAATACTTATTATTTTATTAATATTTTATTTAAAATATTCTGCTGAATCAAAATTCTTTAGGAAAATCAGATTTTTGTTGAATGCAAAATAAACAATGAGAGGTGACAGTGACTTATGTCAGTTTCAAGTTATTTCAGAGACAATTGGGGGTTCTTCTTTTTACGTGGAGGGGAAACCAACAAATTCATCCACATCTGTATATAAATAAATTGGTTGTGAAATTGTAAAAAATCTGATAATTAAATAAGAACATAATAATTTTAGTAATGATACTAAGCTCTGCAGACAACTCCCTTGACCTCCTGGCTTGGTTTTTGCTCTGATGCACATTGTCAGCTGTGGGAGTTTCTCCAGATAGACGTGTGCCTTCCCTAATTATGTCAAATGAATTGTGTTGACCCCAAGTGGACTCCAAACAAGGTTTAGAAACATCTCTGTGATGATTAGTACAATGGGATACACCTGAGTCAAATTTCAAGTGTCATAAAATAAGGGTCTGAATACTTGTGTCAATGTGATATTTCATTTTTTTATTTTTAGTACAAAATTTCTAAATTCCAGTTTTCACATTGTCATTAGGGGGTATTAAGTGTTGTTTGACAAGGTGACTTATAAATTTAAACGATTTTAGCATAAGGCTGCAACATAACAAAATGTGAAACTATGAAGGACTCGGAATACTTTCGCTATATTTACTTAAATGTTTGAGGGGGATGGTAATTATGAGCTTAACTGTGTTTTATGTGAAAATTGTAAATTATTGCACACTTACTGCTCTTTCATCAGTACAAGGTACTGATTTATCTATTAATTGGTGAAGTTCAGGGTGTTTTCTATCAGGTGGGTGATTTTTGGAATTGTGGAAGAGGGGCTTGATATTTGCATTCCAAGCCCTGATTTTAAGAATAAAAATCATATCCATCCATAGTAGAGGAGACTACATGAATCTGATAATAGTGCTGGGTTACAAAATGATGTCCATTACATTTGTTGGTATAGCCGTGATTCATCCATTTGGCAGCCGTAGATGGTCATAGTCTTCCATGGCAAATAACAAAGTTTAGCAGAAAGTTTCTTATAATGCAGCGTCACAGCTTTTGGAGTCAAAACAATTAGATGCTTATCAAACTACATAAATGTTCCCTTTACTTGACTTGATTTGACCAGATTACATTTTGGTAGTGTTGTATGAAGGCTACGGAATTAAACTTTTAAACCACAAGGTTGCTGATTCCACTCCTGGTTAGCATCACGCTACATTACTTTGATAAGGAGGGCATGTCACCCTTGATGACTGTTGTTGATGGATTACACTGCTTTCAGAATTTCAGATTTACACAACTTCTCAGCACAATTTCATACTTCCTACTTCAATTTCACCATGAAAGTTTTGAAAGGTTAACACATTTTAGTAGCCAATCAATGAGACATCAAATAGACAATTGTCTTGGCTCCAAAGTTTCTGTATAAGTGGTCCAGAAGACCCATTGTCCTCTGCTTCTTGAAGATGCCATTGATGTTCTCTCTTCTTCTTTTTCTTGCATATTTGATTGAGCTCTTCTCTATCTGTGGCTATTTTATGCATTGTACTTCTGGTCACTGGTTGTCATCTCTTACAAACACAGAAGCCCATTCTTCAACGAAAATTAGACAGGTCTGATGTTGTTATGGATAGTCGCAAGAGCACTACGAATGTGTCACTGTGGATGTTTACGGTGCACAGCTATGTGCTTCAACTCTCCACATGAAGATGTACAGTAAATGAAGGTTATTAGTAATACATGGTATGCCGATTTAAGTCACCTGATGTTCATTTCAAATGATTTGATCAGTGATCGAAAAAAAAATTTCAGCATCTTCTTTTCAAAGTTTTACGGTAATTAAGTATTAATGGTCCTTTGTGCAAAGGAAGAACATTTTATGTCAGTTTACTGCCGGAACCTTTTGTAAATGGAGAGCAGCCAGATAGAATTTAGAACAAATAAAAGAGTAATTAACTGAGGAAAAGGAATCGAGAAGATGTATATGTTGTCCAGATGAACTTTGTGTGCAGCATTGATCTGCCAACAGAGATCTGTGTCATTAAAGCAGCTTCACTTTACATTTCTACCAATGAGTTCAGAGAATTTGATTTTGTCTTTAAATTAAAAGATATTCTAGGTCAGTTGCAGTCCACCAGTTACGGATTAAAACCAGACTACGTAGAGTGTTGCTGCAGTGAGCAGCATCACTGCCAAGTTTAATTAATATGCAGCTAGCCTTGTAATTGTTTTGTGTTTCTCCTCACTTTGTACAAGGTAAGACTCTGCTGGGCAAACTATTAGAACGTTAGAACAATGTAGACGAGAACAGGCCATTCTGCTCAAAAAAGCTTGCCAGTTCTGTTCACTTAATCCTTCCAAAATAACATCAAGTTCAGTTTTGAAAGTCCCAAAAATCCTACTGTCTACCACACTACTTGGTCACTTATTCCATGTGTCTATGGCTCTCTTTATGAAGAAAAACTTCCCGATGTTCAAGCAAAATTTACCCTTAAAAAGTTTCCTACTGTGTTCCTGTGTTCTTGATAAATTCATTCATTTTAAAGTCAGAGTAACAATTCACAGGAGTAGCTCCCTTCATAATTTTAAATACTTCAGTCGTGTCTCCTTTTAATGTCGTTTCGCTTAATCTGAAAAGGCTCAGCTCTTTTAATCTTTCCTCATCACTCATCCCCTGTAGCCCTGGACTCAGCCTAGTCGCTCTTCTCTGGACCTTTTCTAGTGCTGCTATGTCCTTTTTGTAGCCTGGAGACCAAAACTGCACACAGTACTCCAGACGTTTCTTCACCAGGGTGTTGTAAAGCTTGAGCAGAACCTCCTTGGACTTGAACTCTACACATCAGAGCGCTATATAACCTGACATTCTGTTTGCCTTCTTAATGGCTTCTGAACACTGTCTGGAAATTGATAGTGACGATAGTGTATTTTTGATTTTCAGACCTGCCATTGTGTGTTCAGACCTAACATTTAACTTACTACATGTAATACGTTACATTTATTTACATTAAATGTCATCTGCCACAAATCCGCCCAAGCCTGTCTGCTGTCTAAGTCCCTCTGTAATGATTCAACACATTCAAAATTATCTGCCAATCAACTTAGCTTGGTATCATCTGCAAACTTGAACAGCTTACTATTTATATTCCTATCTAAATCATTTAAATATTTATTAAAAATAGCAGTGGCAGCAGCAGTGACCCCTGCTGGACACCACTGTTAATGTCAGCCAATTCTGATAAGATTCCTCACAGCATAGCTCTTTGCTACCTGTGTCTGAGCCAATCAGGACCCATCTATAAAGAACGTCCACAAATCTGCCCCAGCCTGTTTGCTGTCCAAGTCCCTCTGTAATGATACAATAGATTCTAAACTATCCGCCAATCCACAGAGCTGGGTATCATCTGCAAACTTAACCATCTTGTTACTTATATTCCTATCTAAATCAATTATATCTATCAAAAATAGCAGCGGCCATAGCACTGACCCCTACTGGACACCACTCTTAGGAGGTTCCTCGCACCATCACTCACTGCCTCCTGTGTCTGAGCCAATCTGCACCCATCTACACACCCACCCTGAACTTCCAATTCGTTTAATTTTGATGCCAACCGTCTCCTGTGGCACCGCATTAAATGCTTTGTGAAAGTCCAGATAAATAACATCATCTGCTCCATTTTGATCATTGCTTCCTCATAGAATTCCAGCATGTTAGTAAAACATGACCTCCCTCTTCTGAACCCATGCTGACTGTTCAGTAAATCTTCTGTTCTTGCCATGTTTTGCTCAATCATTTCCTGATTAATTCCTTCCATTAATTTTCCTGTGATGCACGTTAAGCTTTATGGCCTATAGCTGCTTGGGTCTTCCTGGTCACCCTTTTCATATAACAGGATAATATTTGCCATTTTCCAGTCCTTCTGAATTTTCCCAGTGTGCAGTGACTTTGTCAAAATATGTGTCAAGCGTTTATATTGGTACTTGCTAACCTCCTATAGAACTTGAGGGTAAGTCTTATCTGGTCATGATGACCAGAAAGGAAACTCTATTTCAGGACACAAAAATAATAATCAACAATTTTAGAAAAAGAGATAAGTATTTAGTTTTTTTTTTCTTTTCTTTTTTTTTCTTTCACCTTGTCCAAATACATAAAGTTCAGTTAGGGTACTTCAAGAGTTAAAATTGGATATTTGACATTAAACGTCTAATGTTAAATATTATTTTTTAAATTTGAAATGCATGCAACTGGCTGCACTTCCACTGAAAATTTATTATGATTAAAGTAATAGGATTAACTTCATAACAAATATTCAGTTAACTGAGGTATTCATCTTTTCTGACAAGCTGATAGTCATTTTATTATCATTTAAATTATTTCAAAAACCTGACAGTCATCATTCTAGTGTTCTACTGTAGCAAATTATTTTAAATACTCAGTGCAATACTGAATTACAAAAGGCAGGTTTCAGTGGACTAAACTCAAAAGACAGTGGGGAATAAATCAAAATCAAATAGCTTTTGAAATTCTGACTTTCTGATTGTGCCACATTACAAGACCTTCATTCATATATCTTACCAAAAACTAGAAGCACCTAACTTCGAGAGAGTTTAGATTATAAATGGGACCTGTAAAAAAAAAACACTCATTACGTTAGAAAATACCCATAATGTATTAAAATGACAGAGGGATCACACTCCTCAGCCTCCCTGGAAAAGTCTATTCGGGGGTTCTGGAGAGGAGGGTCCGTCGGATAGTCGAACCTCGGATTCAGGAGGAACAGTGTGGTTTTCGTCCTGGTCGCGGAACAGTGGACCAGCTCTACGCCCTTAGCAGAGTCCTGGAGGGTGCATGGGAGTTCGCCCAACCAGTCTACATGTGTTTTGGGACTCGGAAAAGGCGTTCGATCGTGTCCCTCGGGGAATCCTGTGGGGGGTGCTCCAGGAGTATGGGGTACCGGACCCCCTGATAAGAGCTGTTCGGTCCCTGTACAATCGGTGTCAGAGCTTGGTCCGCATTGCCGCCAGTAAGTCGAACCCATTTCCAGTGAGAGTTGGACTCCGCCAGGGCTGCCCTTTGTCACCGATTCTGTTCATAACTTTTATGGACAGAATTTCTAGGCGCAGCCAGAGTGTTGAGGGGGTCCAGTTTGGTGGACTCAGGATTGGGTCACTGCTTTTTGTAGATGATGTTGTCCTGTTTGCTTCATCAGGCCGTGATCTTCAGCTCTCTCTGGATCGGTTCGCAGCCGAGTGTGAAGCGGCTGGGATGGGAATCAGCACCTCCAAATCCGAGACCATGGTCCTCAGCTGGAAAAGGGTGGAGTGCCCTCTAAGGGTTGGGAGCAAGATCCTGCCCCAAGTGGAGAAGTTCCGGGAGGGGCTCAGAGTAGAGCCGCTGCTCCTCCGCATCAAGAGGAGTCAGATGAGGTGGATCGGGCATCTGATCAGGATGCCTCCTGGACTCCTCCCTGGTGAGGTGTTCCGGGCACGTCCAACCGGGAGGAGGCCCTGGGGAAGACCCAGGACACGCTGGAGAGACTATGTCTCCCGGCTGGCCTGGGAACGCCTTGGGATTCCCCCGGAAGAGCTAGAAGAAGTGGCCGGGGAGAGGGAAGTCTGGGCATCTCTGCTCAAGCTGCTGCCCCCGCGACCCGACCTCGGATAAGCGGAAGAGGATGGATGGATGGATGGATGTATTAAAATGTCCTTTGAGTTTAAGTGAAACTCACCATTACTCATCTGTGATCCGTGATTATAAGTACAAAATTCAGTGGACCTGCAGCAGAAAAACTAAAAATTAATTTTCATAAATTGCTTTAGCAGAGGACTTACAAATACAATTATAATGTAAACAGAGTAAATTAAAAATGAGAGAAAATAATTGTCTTAGTAGTGTTCTATGTTATTCTACTTTCCCCTTTTGTATTATTAATGTATAGCCAGTGAGAATGTCTCAAATCTCACAGACTTACCACTGTTTATAAGGTATTGTACTTCATAACTTCTCCTCACCTTTCTTTCTACATTTATAACTTGGGCAATTAGGTGTAGTAAAAGACAAGCAGGAGTTAAGTTACACTTTAATAATGTATTATTGATAATATTCATAAATAATAACAATAACCAAAGTACAAGTGAATATTGGCAACCATACAACCTGATAATTGCTGATGTGTAGTTTCAGGCGGCACACAGACTTGTTAGTCACTTAAAATTTCTCTAGTTAAGTCATAATTTTTGGTCAGCTTTCTTCAGAACACGCCACAGGCTTGTCTCAATATGGCTGCTGAGCTGTGCTCCTCATTGTGTTGTCCTTTTCAGGAAATGGTGTGTGAGATGCTCCTTCATCACGATGGTGAGAGAGAGACAGAGGGAGGTGTAAAGCAAGCAAATTTATAGATTCTCTGTCCAAACCCTACAGCCAATAGGGCATCATGGTACATAATTGCTTTTGATTTAAAACCAAACAGGCAACTTTAGACCAATAGAATTCTGGTGCGACACAGTGGGTTTCACAGCTGTCCCCCAAACCATTTGTTGAGCTGATGCTTGCCAGCGAGGTAATTTGGCTTTCCTGTGGGTGTTGATTGAGAGAGTCCTGCAGAGAATCACTTTCCAAACTGGTATTAGGCATTTTCCCCCTAAACCCTGTCATAAAATTACAGAGACACAGTCCTAAAAGGGATTGCTGTTCCTATCAATGATATAACACTAATAGTACGTACATACATTAAATACTCTATAATGCAAAACACACTGATGGAACAATGTCTGGTTTATTTAGCAGAAACCTCTGCCAGTGGGGTGCACAAAATTGACTTGACAAGGTTTGTTAAATTGAGCTCAATAATCATAAAAACAATAAATCTTAAAATAAGGAAAAAAGATGCAATGGCTTGATATAAAAACTTTTCACTTACTTAGATTTCTTTTTTTGCAGTGTAAATTTACCTCAAAACCCTGGCATTACTTGACAGATCATAACATACCAAATACTGAAGCATAGTTCTCATAACTGAAATGTTCCTACTATGGGTCTTTTTTTTTCTTCTAATAAAAGACCCCAAACACCTGAGTTCCGTAACAGCCAGAGTGTCACCTGCTTGCTGTCTAAATTGTTATCGCCTTTTCAGGTGGGATTTCACCATCGACACCTTCAACAGTTAAGGCTTCTGGATTCATTAACAGATTGACAACTTCTCGATGATCTGCTGTGAATGTCTGCAAGTGTGCGTGCCATGATTGTCAAATGCCCTTCCCATTTTTTTTGCTTGATTTTGCCAGGACTCAGACTCACAACATCTCTGACTAAGGAAAAGTAAGATTATAAAAATAAAAGAATGAACCTCCCATTAATTCTTTTTATTTCCATATGCAGATTTTTCGACGGTGCTGGCTGGTTTTTAAAAAAGCTTCGAGTAAAGGTCCACGACGATTAGAAAAATTTCCCGATGAGAAAGCAGCCTACTTCCGAAACTTTCACAAGGTATGTAGTTTGTTATTTTACGCTAGACTGTTTTTCTTTTTTTATAAAATATTGGTAAATCTATACAGTGCTGGTGGTTGGTTATTTTGCTTCCGAGGCCAAGCTTATTAGTGCGCAAACCAACTGGCTGGCTTCCCCCCTTAAGATCTGCTCTCTAGGCCAATGCCTAATTCCCCTTAATGGCTCCAGCCATGTTACAATATGTTACTGTCACGTTTGAGATATCACTGCACCTCTATTTTGTTTTGTGCTTATTGAGGCTTATTGAGGAGCCATGAGGCCCTGATTTTATCGAAGAAATGAGGGGTTGGGATCCCTGTGAAGTTTCAATCGTTTTGTTTTGTGAAAACTTTGAGATGGACGTTTTTCTAATATTGCAATAGTGAATATAGTTCATTGAAAGGGAAGCTGACGTTTACTTCTAGTACCGAAAAAAAATGCTTGTATTGTTTTAAGTTTTGTGTTTTTTGGTATTTTTCCATTACCCTAGTCTGTGCATGAGTGGGCTGTGCAATCGATGTCTCTTTTCCCTCTGAATTGGATTTAGTGGGTTAGGTTGAGGATTAGGGCATTTTAAGAATGGTATGTTTAATAGCTTGTGATTTTTCAACCACATTAGCTGTTGGCAGCACATCCGCTTTACTGTTCGCTGTCATATCACTATTGCTACTTAACGTCTAGCACTTTGCTTACTGATTTCGGAACTATGGAGTACGATATATCAAGTTGTGGAGTCTGTAAAATCTTTCTGTGGCTGCACGGGTATTTCATTTCTTCAATCTCTTTCCAAAATGCCTTCAGATAAGACTAATCAGAAAAAGTAGTGGTACATATAAATGTAAACTACCATAGATGTGCACCTTAATTAGAATTCATACATGGTAAATGTTGTTGATATTAATGTTATTACTTTAATCTAAATAAACCCACATAAAATAAATCTGAGTGTTTGCTTATGAAGATATGCCTATCAGTGCAGTATATTGGAGGCGGAAAATTGAAATATGAAATGAAAATTAAAAGAGATGTTAAAGAAAGGCATTTTATTCATCCTCCTAATAATTACTAATTTCTTACCTAACCAAACATGAACACGTTACGCTCTTGATATTCACAATCCTCAACAAGATAAAAAATATCAGATGAATTGATGGAAAGAACCCAACCACAGGGGATGCACAAACCAGTGTGCTTCTTCGTGCCGGTCCCAAGCCCGGATAAATGGGGAGGGTTACATCAGGAAGAGCATCCGGTGTAAAATTTTGCCAAATCAATATGCGGACAACAATACAAATTTCCATACCGGATTGTCGAGCCCCGGGTTAACATCGACCGCCACCAGTACTGTTAGCCAACAGGGTGCTGGTGGAAATTGGGCTACTGTTGGCCGAAGAAGAAGAAGGAGAAGAAGAGGGGGGAGACATGTCCGGAGGCAAGAGGAGAGAAGGAAAGTAGAGTGGAACTGAGGGTAGGAACTTTGAATGTTGGCAGTATGACTGGTAAGGGGAGAGAGTTAGCAGATATGATGGAGAGAACAGAGAGGCGAGATTGCGTTGGTTTGGACATGTGCAGAGGAGAGATGCTGGGTATATTGGGAGAAGGATGCTAAGGATAGAGCTGCCAGGGAAGAGGAAAAGAGGAAGGCCTAAGAGAAGGTTTATGGATGTGGTGAGAGAGGACATGCAGGTGGTGGGTGTAACAGAACAAGATGATGAGGACAGAAAGATATGGAAGAAGAAGATTCGCTGTGGCAATCCCTAATGGGAACAGCCGAAAAAAGAAGAAGAAGAAGAAGAAGAAGAAGAAGATGAATTGATAGAAAGATTCTTCTTGAACAAATGTGTCTCTTTAAAAAAATAAATATTGTATAGATGTGGGGATATGTGTGAACAAAGAAAAGCAATAAGTCACCATTAAAAATGAATCCTATAATTGACGTGTTTATTTCAACAAGCTTGACAGAATTGACTTTAATACACTCTACCAGTTCACTTCAGCCAACTAGCTAAAATAGCCAAGCAGAAGTTTAAAATACAGCAGGTTGATTTACACATTATATTCAAATCAATTCAATTTATACCAATCAGTACACAGATAAATGGTATGTCCTAATGGCATACACACATACTTGATACAATTTACAGGTCCCAAAATAGTTAATATGTTAAAAGCCAGTAACACACACATTTACTGTATCTCTAAAGGGAAACTTCTCATTTGTAAAGTCTTAAAATATATTCAATTATAATTATCTCATCATTCCTTGAATTACTTTTTCAGAACATTATGAGTACAGGATATCTTTGTTAAACAGGAGAGACACACCTGGAACACAAAAATACTAAAACACATTTTTGTCATTTTCTACTACCACAGGATATGCCCTTGTTTCATTGTTATGACACAGAAAAAAAGGTTGTTTTCCAATATATTTTACATGTTATACCTCTTCACATAAACATACATTTGAAGTGAACCTGCATTTGAATGTATTATGGTCATAAGACCATTATCAAAATTAAGTTTTTATCTTATACTGTGACTTGAATGTACCTGAAATAAATAAAAATGCACAAAAATGTTTTGCCGTCAGTGACCCTTGTCATCAAGTATTTGCTGTTCATTCAGAAAAGCAGTGTTCTGACTCAAAAAGAGACAGCTTTTTTGTGTAAAGGGATCAGATGAAGAAAGCAAGGTCAACGAGAAGTCAAAGTCGCAAGCAAAAAATGAAACTGCATGTTTGTCAAGTTAAAAATGCTAAGCAGAAATCAAAAAACCTAACGCTAGAAATAATGTTTGGTAACCAAAAAGAGTTTTGAAAAACAAGTAAATAAATATCCAATGCACGGATGGTTTGAAACTGCAAGTGCCGGTCTTTAAATGGTGGCACCGATGACGTCACGGATCGCACACTCCCAGAGGTCTGTGTCATGTGCAATAGCAACAGTCGACAGGACTTTGACAAAATTTCAGCATTCATGAGAAAACCAAAATGGCATCACAGGAAGCATATTGCAGTCAATGTTAATTTATTCTGTATATTTTTTCAATATTAGCCAACTGTTTATGGATGCATATTACAAAGAAACTACTGTATGAGTCTGATTCCTTGGCTAAGAAAATTCCTGAATAGACATAAAGATGGTTCAAATCCAGCCTGGATTTCTCATACAAAATAAACGACAAGCTCAGATCATAACAAGCTGTGTTTGAAATCGGTAAAACCACCCATAATGTCAGCTGTTCACTTTTCCTACATTTCCTCAGTTAAAGAACAGAAAAAAAAAATAAACATAAAGTAAATATCTTGTGACAGATGGCCGGCACCTCAACCCGGTCGGGACACCCTGAGGATGGAAGGATGAAGGGAGGCAGCTACTTTTGGACACTGCCTCCCCCAAAACGCTAGATGTAACACTGCCCTGGATTCCCTCAGGGCATCCTGGGAATTGGAGTGTGGTTTCTCAGCCCTGTTGGGTACTGTGGGTGCCGCCAGGAGGAGCTGTGAAAGGAGCAAAGGAGCCATGCCTCATCTATAGCATAGAAGTACTCACATGTCACAAGGACGGAAGCTCTGAAGTACTTCTGGGCTGAACAAAAGCCAGTTCTCCATCTGACCCGGAAGTGCTAGCAAGTCAAGTGGACGGAAGGGCAGAAGCACATTCGGCTCAAGGACTATATAAAGGACTGCTGGAGCCGGAGTCGGGTGGAGATGAACAAAGCCTGCTGGGAGGTGTGGAGGAGAGAATTGCATTTATAGCGATTAGTGATTTATTTGCCTGTTTAGTGTGGCTGTGGTGCTAGGAGGCACTATTCCTAGAAGAAAAATAGAAAAGTCTTCTTGGTGATTTTATCCCATGTCCTGCGTGTCTGTGTGTTGGGGTGATCTCTAGCATTCACAATCTTTAAAAAAACATGTTTTTGTTTTTAGTTGTTTCTTACTCATTATATTATGCTTTTCATTTAGAGTGTTTTGTGTGTTTACAACCCTTAAAAACAATTTAAATGTCATCGTTTAGCATGGTAGCATAAAAGCTTTAATTATATTGAACTAACTTTACAGTAAAGCAAAAAAATATTTCAAATGTCACATTTTGAACACTGCTGTGTCCTTTGGGTCAGTTTTGACCCACCATTGACTTTAATGGACTTTGAAGGTGCTTTGTTTGTTCACCATACAAACAAGGTTATGTGTTCTAAATGTTAGGATCATCAGCACTACAGGTTAAGGTGAAAATAAGATAAGTATGGGGTAAAACATTTAATGTACTGGGCACTGCAAAGGTGGGGTGGGGGGTCATAATCTGGTCAAAAAAGATCCATAAAGAACAGCCTTTGGGTTAACATATAAAGACGACACTTGCACATGATAGACAACTAATTTTAATAATTAAGAGCGAGGTGATGAAATTAGGAATAGCAAAGCAGTATGATGATGACTGACACCGATAATAGATAGATAGATAGATAGATAGATAGATATATAGATAGATAGATAGATAGATAGATAGATAGATAGATAGATAGATAGATAGATAGATAGATAGATAGATACTTTATTAATCCCAAGGGGAAATTCACATACTCCAGCAGGACCTTACTGATACAAAAAAACAATATTAAATTAAAGATTGATAATAATCCAGGTAAAAACAGACAATAACTTTATATAATGTTAACGTTTACCCCCCCGGGTAATACTGAGCAATAGTATCATGGGTGGAGTGCTGAGAATGGTGGTGGTATTCTGAAATCAAAGGTGAGTCAACGTTGAAATAGATAAAAGTCATGATAACATTAAAAGCTTTGACTGTGGTCACTACAAGGTCGTACAGAACCTGATTTCCAATAGCAATCTATCTTTAGGACTGCTTAATTTTATTATGCTGAATCCTACCAGGTGTTCAAATTGTCCACAGGGAGTGCACTGGAAAAACTTGACTTTTATCTACCTTTCAAAATATATGCTTGGCAGGGATGTAACTTGATTTCACAATATGTCAGCTATAAACTTGTTTCTGGCTTCTTTGCATTCTGCTTTATTCTTCAGTCTAGAAATCTGTAAGTACCAGGGAGGAAAGAGAGGCATCTTGGATGGGATACAAGATGGATTCATACCTAGCCAGGAGGCCATAATACATGGACTGGACAAACAGGCATGTCAGGAGTAGTTAATTGCCCCATATGATAGGTAGCAGTATTCCTCAGGGCTAAACATGATTTAGACACCCGTAAGATGGCAAGGGAGTTGGAGTCCGGAAAAGCAACCCTGTCTGGGCCTTTGAAAACTGCCAGATGGGAATTGCTGGGAGAGGACTGCCCTGATTTCCACATGACCCGGAAATGCTCCGGACAACCTGGGCATGAGACAGCAGCAGTTCCCAGGTTGACTTTAAAAGTGAGCCTGTCACCTCACTTAACCGAGCCAGAGTTGGGAGGCAGAGAGCAACACCCTCTTGGAAGTGGAAGGAGAATTTGTATAGGGTGGTCCAGAACTAACTATGAAACTTTTAATGCAATGCAATACAATAATTGCATAATTAGATCTGGACCACCCCGTATTGGTACATTTTGGCTAGTGTTTCTGTAAGGTGTTGGAAATTAATAAAATTCTTTTATTTAAACCCAGAATCGTGCTTGGGCATTATTGTGTCTGTGGTTTGGCACTCAGCTGCTCCCTCTTGTGGTTACAAGTTGTTATGTGATTTCTTCCCAAAGAGATGTAAGGATTAAGAAGTGTGCTGCAAACATTCTTATTCAGCTACAAGACATTAAGAGCATAAATGAAATGTGGTGACAGTTAAATTAAACACATACAAAGATCCGGAAGTGAGGCTGAAAGAAGAGTGGAAAGGTCTCAGAACTTGGCCTGCCGCCATACAATGAGCAATGTTCGATTGCTTTTAAATAAGTTGAATGAACTGTCACGTCATGACAAGTGATGGCAAGTTCAGGTAGTGTAGTATTTCTGGTGTTACACTCTCTTTGGTGTGTAGTGTCTTTGCAAAAGCCACCATCTAGGCGTCTCTAGTATTTTGTGATTTAAATGGTTTTAATGTTCTTCTTTGTGATAAGTGGATTGTATTCCTATTTAGTGTGTTTTACCCTTTCTGGATTTTCTGCCTATTTTTTTTATTCTTCTGCATTTTGAAGAACCTTTAATTGTACTTTTTTAAGCCAAGTACAGTATGACCCTCTGGTTGTTTTTGTTTTTTTTATTACTTCATCAAAATCCACCTCCTCTCACCCCTTTCTGGTAGATATCAGTTGACAAGATTTTGTTTTCTGAACATGTTTGGGTGTATTGTATGGATTTTGGTCTGCTGATCACAAAAAAAACATTATTTTTTCTTACTACATGCTGTTTTATTACAACAGTATACCTTTGTGATACACTCTCATATTAAAAACATACGTATACATTACAACAACCATAAGTGGAACATCTTAATGTAGCTACAAGGAATGCAGCTCAGGTATCCCAAGTATGGCAAATGGAACGGACACCTAAAGAGTCTTCTTCTTTCGGCTGCTCCCATTAGGGGTTGCCACGGCGAAGCATCTTTTTCCATATCTTTCTGTCCTCTTCATCTAAACGTAAACGTTAACATTATAAAAAGTTATTGTCTGTTTTTACCTGCATTATTATCAATCTTTAATATTGTTTTTTTTTGTATCAGTATGCTGCTGCTGGAGAATGTGAATTTTCCCTTGGGATTAATAAAGTATCTATCTATCTATCTATCTATCTATCTATCTATCTATCTATCTATCTATCTATCTATCTATCTATCTATCTATCTATCTATCTATCTATCTATCTATCTATCTTGCTCTGTCACACTCATCACCTGCATGTCCTCTCTCACCACATCCATAATCCTTCTCTTAGGCCTTCCTCTTTTCCTCTTGCCTGGCAACTCTATTCTTTTCCATATATACTCAGCATCTGTCCTCTGCACATGTCCAAACCAACGCAATCGCGCCTCTCTAACTTTGTCTCCCAACCGTCCAACTTGAGCTGACCCTCTAAGGTCCTCATTTCTAATCCTGTCCATCCTTATCACACCAAGTGCAAATCTTAGCATCTTTAACTCTGCCACCTCCAGCTCTGTCTCCTGCTTTCTGGTCAGTGCCACCGTCTCCAACCCATATAACATAGCTGGTCTCACTACCGTCCTGTAGACCTTCCCTTTCAGTCTTGCTGATACCCATCTGTCACAAATCACTCCTGAAACTCTTCTTCACCCATTCCACCCTGCCTGCACTCTCTTCTTCACCTCTCTTCCACAATCCCCATTACTATGTACTGTTGATCCCAAGTATTTAAACTCATCCACCTTCACCAACTCTACTCCTTGCATCCTCACTATTCCACTGACCTCCCTCTCATTTACACACATGTATTCTGTCTTGTTCCTACTGACCTTCATTCCTCTCCTCTCTAGAGCAGATCTCCGCCTCTCCAGGGTCTCCTCAACCTGCTCCCTACTATCGCTACAGATCACAATGTCATCAGCAAACATCATAGTCCATGGGGACTCCTGTCTAATCTCATCTTGTTAACCTGTCACCTAAACAGTCTCATTACATTAAAAAGAACTGGCCACTCTGTAAGCATTTGGGCAGAAAACTGTGGCACAACCACAAAAATATGTTTGTCTCCTCTTTATATAAAACTTGGATTGCTAAAAAAAAAATAATTCAAGCGGCAAACAAGGAATGTGAATGATTTTGATATTTGAAACAGATGTTTCCATGAATAACCAGTGCCAGAATTAAGGAAGCCATTTTGTTGGTCCACAAACTAGACACTTCATCAATGACAAGTGGTTTGAAGATTTGCTAGTGAGGCCAGAGGAGTCACAAGGAAGGCTTTCAAGGATGTGGTTGAGAATGTGGTTGGTCAAATTTACTTCTTTACTTCAGAACTTGAGTGGATGAGGGGTGGTATGGTGAACGCTGGCGTGACTGCTCGCCGCTGCCTCCCCCCCTTTTTAGTGATTAATTCTTAAATACTTTTTAATTAACTTCTCTTAAGCATTTTTTGAACCCATAATAACTCTTAACAACTTTTGTGGACTTTCTGTGAACTCTTCAAGTAAACTTTTAGCTAAATTGAACTCGATTTGAAACCTTATCGGGAATGTTGGGTGCGGTTAATAACTCCTAATGATGGCAGGATCAGTGCAAGGAAACTGGATATGCAGGGCTCTTACCTGTCTTGTACTAGCCCTTTGCCTCCTGTCAACGATGATTCAGCCGGTTTTAAGCCTGTATCAATATTCGGTGGCGGATCTTCTTCGACTTCGTCCAAGGATGACTGGATCTCTTATGGACGTCCTGTTAACCTTCCCGGATATCTTTTTTCGGCCACGACAGAGATATATCCATAGAGGCTCCCGCCAGAATTTTCAACAGGATACTTGAGCTCCAATAACCTCTTACTGGTCCACTTCTCGTCCATCGCTGAGGCCATCTGGCAGAGCTTTGGATCCGAGTGTGTTAGCCAGCCTAGCTACGGTGGCTAGCGCTCCTGCTCATCTCAGCAAGGATACCATCAACTTTGCTCATCTTAACATCCGTTCCCTTACAGGAAAGACCCATCTCATTCTGGATCTTCTTACGGATCGTAACATCGACATCCTTTCTCTAAATGAGACGTGGCAGCAACCCAAGGATTTTACTTTGCTCAACGAAGCAACACCTCCCGGGTTTGTTTACATGGCGCAACCTCGCAACTCTGGTCGTGGAGGAGGTCTTGCGATATTTTACCGCGAGACAATGCGAGTTACGCCGCTGACAGTCTCTTCCTATGGTTCATTTGAGTCTCTTGTCTGTCAACTACCTGGCTCTATTCCCACCATTGTTGCAACTATTTACCGTCCTCCTAAATTCAACAAAGAGTTTCTGAATGACTTTTCTGCTTTTTTAGCTTATTTGTCCTCGTTATCTTCGAACATAATAATAATGGGTGATTTTAACATTCATTTGGATAACAGTAAGTCCTCGGCGACCAGGGATTTTATTTCTTGCCTTGATAACTTTGACTTTCAGCAGTTTATGGAAACCCCGACACATTTCAAAGGACATATCTTGGATTTGATTTGCTGTACTGGACTTACTCCGAATGACTGTACTGCGGAAGAATTTCCCTCTTCAGATCATTTTCTCCTTACATTTAATATGATTCTTACTGTCTACACCATTAAACCTCCTCGTGTAATAACTTTTAGGAATCTTAAAAATATCAACATGGACAATTTTCAATTAGGTATTGATATACTTGTGGAATCATTACAAACTATTTCTCCGCCAGATTTAGTTAACTTTTATAATGAAGGACTTCTTGACATTTTGAATTCGGTAGCCCCACTCAAAACCCGATCAGTTTCATTTACACACACTGCCCCATGGTTTACACCAACTTTGCGCATTTTAAAATCTATTTTACTGCCCTAATTTCTTCCAACAAGGGGAACTCTGGAACACTTTTTTCCCTGCTTAGATTGCTAACAAGTCCCCCAGACTCTCTTTCCTTGCACTGCCTTTCTAACAAATTTTGTAACACCTTAATGACATTTTTTAATGATAAAATCCAGGCAATACATTATAATTTAGGCTCTGTTGCTATTGACTCCACCATTGATGATTTTCCTCCTCCTACTCATTCATTTTCCATGTTTGAGCTTCCCTCCACCTCAGAAATCATGGATCTCATCAATAGCTCTAAGCCTTCAACCTGTCACTTGGATCCAATTCCCACTGTTCTGGTTAAAGCCTGCCTTCCCTCGCTAGCTCCTCTTGTTGTTTGAATCATTCACATTGTTCACCAGTCTATGAAAACTGCAGTGATTCACCCCCTACTGAAAAAACCTGGGGTTGACCCTACTGACTATAATAATTTTCGACCAATTTCTAATCTTCCTTTTATTTCAAAGGTTCTTGAAAAAACTGTGGCTTCCCAACTTCATCAGTATTTATCTGCTAACAGTTTATACGAACCATTCCAGTCAGGCTTCCGACGTTTTCACAGCACTGAGACGGCACTAAGATCACTAATGATCTTTTAGTGGCTGCAGACTCAGGCCTAATCACAATCCTTGTTCTTCTTGATCTCAGTGCTGCATTTGACACTGTCTGTCATTTCACCCTACTAAAAAGGCTATCTGCACTAGGTATTTCTCACATTCCGTTAACTTGGTTTAAGTCATATCTTACAGACAGAACTCAATTCATTCAGCTGGATACATGTACCTCCACTCCCACTCCTGTAGTATCTGGGGTTCCTCAGGGTTCTGTCCTTGGCCCCCTGCTGTTTATCATTTATCTGCTTCCTTTGGGTGTCATTTTTCGTAAATGGAAGATAAACTTTCATTGTTACGCAGATGACACCCAGTTATATATTTCAACTTCACCATCTGCATCGCTTCCACCATCCTCACTTACTGATTGCCTTGCTGAGATCAAGTCTTGGTTATCTTCTAACTTCTTGCAGTTGAACTCCAATAAAACTGAGGTGCTTCTTATGGGAACAAAATCTGCAATAGCGAAGGCATCAAAGATCTCAGTGTTAATAGACAACACATCTGTTACCTGTACAGATCAGATAAAAAGCCTTGGTGTAATTCTGGACAGCACGTTGTCTTTCCAGTCTCACATCAGTTCTGTTACTCAAGCAGCTTACTTTCACCTACGAAACATTAATCGCTTGCGTCCATTTTTGTCAAATCACTCTACTGCCATTTTAGTCAACAGTTTGGTCACCTCCCGCCTGGACTATTGCAACTCACTTCTCTTTGGTCTGCCCCAAAAGTTACTACATAAACTTCAACTTGTTCAAAATTCGGCTGCTCGTATAATTACTAAAACACCCTATTCTGATCAAATTACACCCGTTATTCAGCAGCTTCATTGGCTGCCAATAAAGTTTAGGGTCAACTACAAAATTTTAGTCCTTACATATAAGGCCATTCATAATCTTGCCCCCACATATCTCTCACAGCTCCTACAAGTCATTAAACCCTCTCGTATGCTCAGATCCTCTTCTTCCATCAACTTAAATAATCCACCAGCACGTCTTGTTACGATGGGATATCGAGCATTTAGCAGATCGGCACCTTCTTTATGGAACTCATTACCTGCTTATCTTAGGAATATGACTACCCTTCACCAATTTCAGGCTAATCTTAAAACTTATCTGTTCAAAATTGCTTATTCACTGTAATTGTTATTGGTGTTTTATCTGATGTTTTATTTGGATTTTAAATTTTTTAGTCATTGAATGTTTATTTTTTAACCTGATTGTACAGTGACCTTGAGTTTTTTGAAAGGCGCTCCAAATAAAATGTATTATTATTATTATTATTATTATAGACATGTGAAGCATCATTTTATGCTATTTTGAGGTCGACGAATATGATAATAAGTTTGATAGTTCATTCTTTACTGATTCTTTCTAGCCCTCTAATAGCCAATCCTAGAAGGTTAAACGATTACAAATTTTAAACATAAACATGTGGGATATTGTTTTAAATTATTTCAAGACCAGTGATTCCGAATACGGCGTTAACTTATGATTTCTGATCCTTTACTAGTAGCAGTAGTTTATTTATATAGTGCCCTTCACAGACAAAAGGTCACAGAGCACTGGACAGCAATACAATACAAATACAACAGTTAGCCCTTAAACTGCCACATACTTGGGGGGTTAATGCACCCCTGGACGCCAAATACTTTTTTGCTGCATTTTTTAAGGAGATGTCACAATTCACCAAGAAAAAGTAAAATTTTAATGGAACACATATTTATTTTCATACAAAGAGCATCACAATTACTACTACACTGATCATTTTACACACTGCCAATGAACTGTAAAAACTATTTAAAAAACTATTGCAACAATCTATTATTATATTTACAAAGTGCAACTGACGCCATTGATGAAATTCAGTAAATCACAGAGCCAACTGCACTTGAACTGGCTGCACGCAAACACACAGAGGCCAACGCTGATGCTGGCAGGCAAGTCTAGTGCAGCAGCTAAATCCCAGGGACAGTGAGGCTGCAGTACTGCAGGGGCCGGCAGTGGTCATGAGATGGCTGCTCAATGAATGTACGGCACTGACTGATCAACTCTGGCGTGCTGGTAAATTATACTATGAAACGACTATAGCCAGTTGTGGCGTTCAACGAATATACTCGGCACCGGCGTGCTGGCAAATTGCACTGGGAACCAACTTTAGCTGGTACCGGCGGTTTAAGGGTTAAAATAAAACATAAACAAGACCAATAAAAATAATAAACAAACAAACAGGAATTACTCAGCACTGATTAGAAGTCTGTTTTTAAAAAGAAATGTTTTCAGTTGGTTTTTAAAAGAATCAACAGACTCGGCTGCATGCAGACCACAAGGCAGGCTGTCCCACAGTCTTGGTGCCACAGACTGAAAGACACAATCCCCACGGGTTTTTAGCTGAATGCGTGGGACAACTAAAATGCCCTGTTGCCCAGATCTGAAAGTCCGAAAAGCTGTATAGCGTTGGAGCAGACTGATTAGGTACTCAGGAGCTTGTCCTTGTAAAGCTCTGAAAGTAAGTACCAAAACTTTAAAATGAATTCTATAAAACACTGGGAGCCAGTGCAGTGTGTACAAAATGGGGGTGATATGATCACTCCAGGCTAGCACGAGTTAGGAGCCTGGCAGCTGCATATTGAATTAACTGAAGACGTGAGAGAGGGGACTTGGTCAAACGCGTATAGAGAGCATTACAGTAATCAAGTATGAGGAAACAAAAGAATGAATAAGTATCTCCAATTCTGACTTTGAAACAGCATTTCTTAGTTTAGAAAGATTTCTTAAATGAAAGAAACACGAGCGGCTGACTGATCTTACATATGCATCAAGCGTCAGGGACTGGTCAAAAATAACCCCAAGGTTACGTAAACTCGATTTAATAACAGGAGAGACAGAAGATAATTTTAAAATAATCTCAGAATAAAGAACAGGAGGAGCAACAATCAGTACCTCAGTCTGCCTTTGTCTTGCCCCGCTCATTGCTTTTGTGGGATATTTTTGTGTTTTTTGCTTATATTGTGACACTAGTCGCACGCGGTTTTCCAGCTGCGTTAGTGTACGATCGCATTTCATTAATCAACATTAGATCAGCAATGGAAAATTTTTCCCTACATTACAGCTTTACTAGGGGTCTAGCCCTCTGTGGACTTCGATCATAGCAGGAAAAAATTATACATTTCCACGACAATCGAGAATATTTAGACTTAAACTGAAGTGCACATTTTAATATTTCATATATTTGATGCAAGTATTCTGGGTCATTATGTACTCCTACCTTGTGATTCAAATCATTACATTTCTTATAAACCAATTTCCAACTTTGTTCTAGTAATGTGTTTGTTGTTCGGTGGTTTATATCAAAGGTATTTGTCTTGTCTGTAAATATGTAGATACATTTTTTCATTTCTTTACTGATTCTCAATGAGCGCTGGTCTGGAATATGTGGTGAATGGGTTAAATAAGGATGAGTGTTGGTCTCTGAACCCTGAAAAAGATATCTGCTAAATTATTCAGTTTGCTGCTGTTACTATAGTGGTGTTCTCATTGTGTGGCTGCACTGGGCTTACTTAGCTTCCTGGGGTAACGGCACAATCTGTCATGTTCTGCCCAGCCTTATAACACAAACGTAGCTCTGCTCAAAGCGTGCAGTAAATATGTTACTCTGCTGACACCTATGTCGTGTTTCCTTGTTGTCAAAATGCAGAAAATTCGTCATATGCTGGTGCCGGTTGAGTGGGTTGGATTCTTTGAAAAAAGGCAATTCTGAATTTTTCTGATTAGTAGATCTCCATATCCATGCTTCTCCCACAATAATAATCTAAACACATAGCAAACAACAATGAAAGCCATCGGTTTGTCATTGAGAAACATTTGGAAACTCAAAATGGGACAACAAAGACCCCATACTGTTGCACACCTCAAGACTGCTTGCAAGGAAAATGGGACAAAATGGCACCTCAAGCACTCAACAAATCATTGTCTTCAGTACCTGAATGTTTATTGAGTGTGATGAGAACAAAAGACTCTGGTATAAAGTTGTAAATTCTTCACAGTCCAAATTTTTAGTACAGTTGAGGTGTAACTTCAAACAATGGGCTGTGTGGCCGAGTGCAGGAGTGGCAGGTCGTGGATCAAATGACAAGTTGGATCACTAACCGGGTCATCCCATTTAATTAAAGCGGTCCAACAAAAAAAACAAAAAAAATTAATATATATATATATAAATACTTTTTAAAAACCACACTTATATTACGTTAAAAAGTGTACTAAAAAGTAAAAAAATAAGTCTCTCATACATCACTCGTAATAAAAAATAAAAGTGTGGGCACTTTTGCTAAGATTTTAAGAAGTGTTGTTTGAATGTTAATTGATGAAAAGCACCCATGCTTTTATTTTACGAGTGATGTATGAGAGACTTATATTTTACTTTTTAGTACACTTTTTAACTTAATATAAGTGTGGTTTTTAAAAAGTATTTTTTATATATATTTTATTTTCAACTTTTTAGTCTTGGGTTTGTTTTAGTATAATTTTGTAATCGATATTTTAACACTTCCTTTAATATTTCTATCCGTTACTAGCGCCATCTATTGGTGGCTTAGGGTTAGGGTTAAGGTTAGGTTTGTTTGGCGGTGGACAATGGCTGTCCCTTGGAACTCAGTCTGTAGACATGGCCCTTTGTCCCCACTCACACTCAGGTGAGTGATAGCGCTTGCCACCCTGTATTTACGTTTGCTTCTTGGCTTGGGGGGGTTAGGGTTCAGACTTTTTCGGACTACTTCAGACTTCTTTTACTTTTGAAACGCAGAGTCCGTCTTCGCAAAAATGAGAACATGGCAAGACGACACACCAGATTGGATACTAGTCTATCACAAGAAATACAAAACTAGCTTTAGTGTTCTCCTAGTATATATATGGGCATGTTACTGGATACATGAAATGTTGACTGTGGTGGGCTGGCGCCCTATCCAGGGTTTGTTTCCTGCCTTGCGCCCTGTGTTGGCTGGGCTTGGCTCCAGCAGACCCCCGTGACCCTGTAGTTAGGATATAGTGGGTTGGATAATGGATGGATGGATGAAATGTTGATTATTCAACACTAGTAATCTGACCATTTTTTCATGGATATTTTGTTATTCTTTGCTGTTGTTCTATATGGACCCCCCATTGAAGCCCCTATGTATCCACAGTTTTAGATTTAGATTTAGTTTTTTTTCAGCCATTACTACAGACCGTGTGAGGCAAGCAACAAGAGTTCTGTTTTCAGTTTATAAAGTGAGTTCCATGAGGCTTTGTTTTTCGTATTTATGATGTTCGTGGATTTTTCCGACAGAAACCATTTAACAATATTGCAGCAAAAAAGCATGTGTTTTCCATGTTTTTGAGCATGCAACTGGATGATTGACATGTGGATTTTGCAATACAAGTAACAAGATATATTTTTTTCTTTTTTCCATGGATGTTTTTCACATCATTTGCTATTGTACAGAATTGGTCACTTTTCACCAAAATATCATAAACTTCTTTTTCTCCATTTTGCATGCAAACATGAACTTTTTTTTCTCCACCTCCAATACAAGATATATATAATTTCTGGGTGGAATACTCCTTTAAAAGAAAAAAAAAAACAAAACAAAACAGCAGGATTTAGCGACTGATTTTAAAGCCATCAACCACAGGAGGGCGCTACCAGCCACTTCAAGTCCAAAGTTCAGCCGTACACTGGCACTCTTTGGCACAAACTTTTTGGGACCTCTGTATCCTTTTGCCATTTGTGGTGGTTTTAACACTGTAGGAGCAGTGATTAGGAAAACCAAAGAGTATTACAGGCCTTCTGTAAGTTTTAAGCATAAGCCATGATTCTGCAGGAATTAACTTACAAATGACATTCAGCCCTTGTGAGGAGCTGCTACAGATGTGTGTACTGATTCAGCTGACAAACACCATTTAAACTTTACTCTGGAGAGTACGCCAGACCGGCATTGTGCTTATCTAGCACAGCACAGCCTCTGCTGTGTCAAATTATCCGTCTCGAACATCAATGCTGAATTAACCGTTTGTATTTAGAGACTTGACTCTCTGTCACTCTAATGTTTGCAGTATGTAAATGAATCGGATCCGCACATTTCACAACTTGATGGTGAGTCTTGAAAGAAATGAAAGCATTTGGATTTCAGTTTACATTTCCTTCTTCCTATCAGCTAAACTTAAAAAAATAATTGCATAGTACTTTACTCTCTGACAAGGACAGATCAGAGAAGAATGGTGTCACAGAGGTTAGTGCAGGTACCGTTTGATTCGTGGCTTCATCGATGTCTGTGTTCATTTCGAATTGGTCACTAGGATGTGTTGCTGGATTGTGCTCAATGACACCGGGATACACTACCATTTGGGAAAAAGCTTGTTTATAAAAACACATGATGGAAAGGACAGCCCTAAACAAAGAATTAAAAAGGGGGGATCTTACTGTCATTAACGGTTCTGTCACGTGGTATGCTTTTCCATACCCGTGATGTCAGAATTGTCAGCAGGGCTGGCTCTAGAATGGACTGTTTGAAATTTTGGGCTCATTCTTCCTCAAGTAATGTTGACTTTGTGCACCTAAAGCCTAGGTGACACAATGTTATCAAGGATATGTAATACAAATCCTAATATGAATGCTAAATTTTATTAATATATTTTATTTTCTGTGTTTGAGACCCAAAATTGCCACCAACCGTTATCCAGTTCCACATTGGAGAATTGCTGCCAATCATCAACCCAGAGGTAGAGTTGTCCCCCTTGGTGAATCGCCATCATCTGAGGTGGGGGTTCCTCCTTGGCAAATCGCCTAAACATTTCATAACCTGATGCAAGGTTATCAAGGATATGTAATAAAATATCAGATATTGTAGGAGCCAATCTTAAAAAGTTAAAGCTTTGCGTTAAACTCATATTAGTGTTTGCTTAATTTGAATAGAATATAAATTTCTTTCATAGTCATAGACAATGGTATAGTCCTTTCCCCCTATAACTTAATAAGAGATAGAACATTCTTGCTATAACTGACATACGGCGTGTTAATTGTTTCAGTTGTTATTTAGAATTGGTCCCAGTACTCAGGGACTTAAAAGACCCATTTTTAACTTAGAAATAGGATAGACATACAGTTTTCTGTCCGTCAGTTTGAAATGGTTCAGAAACATTTTTTGAAGTGATTTTTAACGATTTGAAATGTAAGAAGATTTAAGCTTTGAACAGAACTTTTCTTAACAAGAATTTTTCTTTTATTTTTGCTATTTTCATTTTTCTATTTTGTGCAAACTGCTTTACTTTGAATTTTAACTAAAACTTTTAAAAACGAAGATATTTTGTCTGTGGAATTGTTACCGACCTCAGGCCTAGGGGAACCTGGGCCAGGTACAAGCCACTGTTGCTACAGGGTGTAGCCACAGCAATATGGTGTAAAACATAAAAGAAACAGACAGCAGTCCCAAGTCTCAGACCATACTTCTCTGTTCTCTTCTACCTTTATTCTCCTTTTCCAAGAAATATATATATACTTCAATTTCTGCATAGATGAACATGGTAATCAGTGAAAACAATGGTGCAAGCCAATTTAGTCTGTATAACAAATAGTGTAAACACATTTACTTTGAGTACTTGATTAGAAACCAATGTCCCCAGAACTCGTTAATTTTCCAAGGAAGCAGACAGTTCTGTATCTACACATTGTGTGTAGATAAGATACTAAATCAAAGCAGTCAGCAGGTGACTCTTTAGCAAGACAGGTAAATATTTGTGTCCTGTAGATAGCCATCAGCAATAACCTGTAGCAGAATTTTCCAGAAATTCTGCCTTTTCTTTAAAACACTGGTTTATAGCCCATGACACTAAGCAACACACCAAAATGTCATTTTTTTTAGAATACTGAATTCTAGCCCATTACAGAATCATTTCAACGCGTCAGGCTTTTGTTGAATCCCATTTTTTAAGTTAGAGCTGCTGAACTTTGGTAATTTTGAAAAAAACGCAGCTACAGATATAAATGCTAAATTTTATTCATTTTCATTTAATCGATGAAAATAATACATATATCTATTACTTTGCTTCTTAAACGTTTTTTTCTCATGACCCAATTTTGCCTTTTTTCAGTGTTTGAGACCCAGAATTGCTGCCAGTTGGCATCCAGTTCCACATTAGAGAACCCAGAGGAAGAGTTCCCCCCTTGGAGAATCGCCACCGACCGTCATTCAGGGAATGCGTTCCTCCTTGGGGAATCCACAACACAAGTCATAACCTGATGCAAGGTTATCAAGGATATATAATAAAATATCAGATATGAATAATACATTTTATTAATTTTTATTTAATCAATGAAAATGAAAGATAGGCCTAGTACGGTGTATCTTAAACTTTTTTTCCTCCTGAACCAATTTGCCTTTTTTGTGTGTTTGAGACCCAGAATCACCATCTACCGTCATCCTGGGTGGAGGATCCCCCCCTTGGAGAAACGCCAACACAGGTCGTACCAGAAGTAATGCCTTTTGCTTGAAATGCCCGTGGCGATGCTAGACACTCTGCAAACCATACATGACCTTTTCCCATTAAGTACTATTGTGAATCTCAACTCTGAGCAACCCAAATTCAACTTTGGGTCACAATACATAGTTTAAGAAACTATGGTCTAGTAAAATACAAAATAATCAATCGCAGAAAAACAGAGTTAGGCATTAGGAAATTTGTAGTTTTTAAAATCACCTTATTGAATCCCAAACATTATAATTTTCAGAATAATTTTAGAAATCAAACGTAAATTTGTCTATTAAAAATTGTATCACTTTGGTGACAAACCAGATTTTTCTGACATCCATCATGTTGTCCCCACAATAAACGTTTATTTACAGACAAAAATTTCATAACTTCACCAAATCTTTTTTTTACATGGTATCGTTTTTTTTTTCTGCTTGATTTTATCCAAGTAAACAGCCATTTTTGTCTGTGCTAAGTGGGAATCTAATATTAGGTGCTGGTGGGCCTAGGCCTGACCACTTTCCTCACTGGTCCACCCTATTGTTTAGCTTCTTTGTTTTTTCTCCTCAAATGAAAGTTAGCCTAAACGGCAAACGTGTATTTTAATACACATCTCTCTCAATTAAAATATGAATTCATTATAAAATTACACAGCAAAATCACAAGTGTTAACTTTGCACTGGAAAAGTTCATTTAACTCTTAGGGCGGAGTGGTGGCGCTGGTATCCCAAAGGTTGCCGGTTCGAATCCCCGTCACAGGCAAAAGAGATGCTACTCTTCCTCTTGAGTAAGGGCCTTAACCTTCAATTGCTCCAGGGGCGCTGTACAATGGCTGACCCTGTGCTCTGACCCCAAGGGGTATGCGAAAAACCAAGTAATTTCCTTTGGGATTAATAAAGCATAATAAAATAAAAAAAATAAAAAGTAATTGGAAAATGCTTCATGGATGGTGATTATATGGTGTACATCTGCATAACAAGGTTTAGAAAATAAGATTAACTTTAAACATTACTGATCATAACTAATCAAAACATGTGACGTTACCTGGAAGCTATCAGCCAGTGACTTACCGTATTTAATTTAGCATTCCTGTTGAGCTCCACTGAATCGATTCGTATGGCTCACTGAATTGTCCACAAATTGCCCATCAATAATTGCTGTTGGGCTATACCTTGTTAGAGGGAAATGTGAACGATGTCTCGACAGACGTTTTAGGTTTTATTATCAAAGGAAAACAAACAGAAGTGCAAAATGTAACAGAGTTTGATGTCAGCAGTGAAAATTTTGGTGATGCTCCAATGACGAGTGAAAACCGTGTGGCTAGCTAAGTCCACTTTAGCGATGGTTGTGCTACCAACACTACTATGGAGTGTGCTGGAAAATCTACAACCACCCAGACACCAAATGCTGAAAGCCAGGGTCCCATTTATAAAACGTTGCATGGATTTGAGTATGAAAATATGTGCACACCAAAAAAATGGGTACGTAAAAAAATAAAATCTGATTCATAAAACTGAAAGTACGCACATTTCTACAATTTACTGTTTAGAAATAATAATCACCTTATAACACCTCCCTGAAACAGCCATATATGGAACATGCTAAGCAACCTTATGTATACAGTATGCAGTCATGATGCTGCAGAACGTCATTGGCTAGTAGGGCAGCCTCTCACCTGATGCGTCGAGACCCCGCCAACTAAATTCAGGAGTATCAGTCTCCGCAACTGACAGCGTGAGATCATGCGTGGCATTATAGCACTTCTTCTTTGCACTCTGGGGGTCCAAGAAAGGTATAAGGCACCATCATCAGAGTAGGTAGCCACTATCCCCTGGTACATGTAATGACGTGACTGCTGTTACAATGAACAGTACAGGCCATATGAAACACTGAGGGTTCAGCCAGTTACCTTGCCAACAAGGCAGCCACGACGTACAGCACCGTCATGACTGTCAAAGTTGGTTTTCCTCAAAAGAAATGAATCGCGGGCCGACCCAGGTACCCGAGATATAATGTTTGCCGGTCATATCTTGTGCATTAATGGAATGCAACTACTTACGGCTAATAGAAGCAGTTGAATTCTTGCTTATAGGATTGTGAGTGCAGTAATTGCTCCAGTTTCCTTAGGACGAACTCCTGGCCTGGTGGACCACAATAGCTGAATGTTTTCATTCTAACCCTTTTCCTAATCACTGACCAGTTTTCACTCCTAATTAACTCCTTTTCCCTTCATTTTAATAGCCCTGTTTTTAAGGATTCAGTCCTCTGAATTTATTCCTTTCTTCATTAAATGGCAGCCAAACAGAAATGAGATGTGAAACGAGCCAACAGATGACCAGCTAAATTGGAGCTACAAACTCCAAACAATTTCACTCCAACCTGTCTCTTAATGAGAAGCTGATTATTGCTGTCAATCAAACCCGTTATTTAATTTCATGGCTTGTTGCTGCTCTCATTCTGCCACAGCAGACATTTTGAAAACTGTTGATCTTTTGTTTTTTTCTGAAAACACTGTCAAAATGTTTTGGTGATCAACCTTACTGAGACTATCGCCTTTTTTTATTTTCAGATATTGTGTGACAGGCACAGGTGAGCTGGTCATGTGGTGGCTTGTTTTGTGTCTCATTATTGTTTGGTTGCTAATTAAAGAAAAAGAAACAACTAAGGGGCCTGAGTTGAGTTAATTAAAACTAATTCAAAAGAAGTTCATTAGCAGCAAAAACTGGTCACTGATTAGGAAGATGGTTAGAATGAAAACCTGCAGCCACTGCGGCCCTCCAGGACCTGAGTTTGACACCCCTACCCTAGGTGAACTAGACACTGCTGCAAATTACACTTTTTATGTTGGGGTGAAAAAAAAAGTTTATTATTTTTTTTTAATATGTACACTCACACCATACGAAAACTGGATGTGGTGCCTCACTGGTCAGTTAATGGCTTCCAGCACAGCCAGCATGACGTAGTGAAGCCTTGCTGAAATATTCCTGACTTATTGCCCAGTGCCCTGATAACTGGCGAATAATCTAGAAAGTTCTTTAGTACAAATACACAGAATTGGCAGTTTAAACAAAGGAAATTAAATACAGTCTATGTATCACATTCATCACTTTTGATGTTTAATATATTTGTCACCTCAATGCACATTATAATAACGCCTGAGTGGTATGAATTAGTATGCGTGCAAGTCATCATTTAGCTGGTTTGGCTGCATTTCCCTGCTTGATCAAGCATGTCGTCATTTCCCAGTTCCTCCAAAATGTTGCATACGTATGGGTCTGAGTTGCCATAAATATACGCAAGCTTTTATGTCAAGTCTTCTTTTATAAATACTGATATTTTGTGTACGCATATTCCGAGCTTCTTTTTGTGCGTACGCAAGCTTTAAAAATAAGGCCCCTGGTCACTGATTTGTCTGAACCACCAACTCAATCAGTGCTAAGAGTTTTCAATTTTTGTTACAGCCAATAGGATAGCTTTGTGGTTCGTTGATTCAACAGATAAGAGGGCGTGGCTGAAATATGAGAATTCAACAGATGTGATTTTGGCACTTTTTGTAGTAATCTTGTTGATGACAGTTTCAGAGACTGGGAACACATGTGTCAGACATGCATATGTTAAGGGTAAAAGCCAAAAATTGGATAAATCTAGCATTACCTGGGTAAAGCTCGCATTATCCAGCAGACCTGTGTAAAGCTGGAATAACATATGAGTTTCTAACTTTACCCATAAAGCTGGAATAACATTTGAGTTTCTAACTTTACCCTTGTGGTGAGATGTACAGTGCATCCGGAAAGTATTCACAGCACATCACTTTTTCCACCTTTTGTTATGTTACAGCCTTATTCCAAAATGGATTAAATTCATTTTTTTCCTCAGAATTTTACACACAACACCCCATAATGACAACGTGAAAAAAATTTACTTGAGATTTTTGCAAATTTATTAAAAATAAAAAAATTGAGAAAGCACATGTACATAAGTATTCACAGCCTTTGCCATGAAGCTCGAAATTGAGCTCAGGTGCATCCTGTTTCCCCTGATCATCCTTGAGATGTTTCTGCAGCTTAATTGGAGTCCACCTGTGGTACATTCACTTGATTGGACATGATTTGGAAAGGCACACACCTGTCTATATAAGGTCCCACAGTTGACAGTTCATGTCAGAGCAAAAACCAAGCAGGAAGTCAAAGGAATTGTCTGTAGACCTCCGAGACAGGATTGTCTCGAGGCACAAATCTGGGGAAGGTTACAGAAAAATTTCTGCTGCTTTGAAGGTCCCAATGAGCACAGTGGCCTCCATCATCCGTAAGTGGAAGAAGTTCGAAACCACCAGGACTTTTCCTAGAGTTGGCTGGCCATCTAAACTGAGCGATCAGGGGAGAAGGGCCTTAGTCAGGGAGGTGACCAAGACCCCGATGGTCACTCTCTCAGAGCTCCAGAGGTCCTCTGTGGAGAGAGGGGAACCTTCCAGAAGGACAACCATCTCTGCAGTAATCCACCAATCAGGCCTGTATGGTACAGTGGCCAGACGGAAGCCACTCCTTAGTAAAAGGCACATGGCAGCCCACCTGGAGTTTGCCAAAAGGCACCTGAAGGACTCTCAGACCATGAGAAAGAAAATTCTCTGGTCTAATGAGACAAAGATTGAGCTCTTTGGTGTGAATGCCAGGCGTCACGTTTGGAGGAAACCTGGCACCATCCCTACAGTGAAGCATGGTGGTGGCAGCATCATGCTGTGGGATGTTTTTCAGAGGCAGGAACTGGGAGACTAGTCAGGATAAAGGGAAAGATGACTGCAGCAATGTACAGAGACATCCTGGATGAAAACCTGCTCCAGAGCGCTCTTGACCTCAGTCTGTGCCGACGGTTCATCTTTCAGCAGGTCAACGACCCTAAGCACACAGCCAAGATCTCAAATAAGTGACTTCAGGACAACTCTGTGAATGTCTTTGAGTGGCCCAGCCAGAGCCCAGACTTGAATCTGATTGAACATCTCTGGAGAGATCATAAAATGGCTGTGCACCGACGCTTCCCATCCAACCTGATGGAGCTTGAGAGGTACTGCGAAGAGGAACTGGCGAAACTGGCCAAGGATAGGTGTGCCAAGCTTGTGGCATCATATTCAACAAGACTTGAGGCTGTAATTGCTGCCAAAGGTGCATCGACAAAGTATTGAGCAAAGGCTGTGAATACTTATGTACATGGGATTTCTCAGTTTTTTTATTTTTAATAAATTTTCAAAAACCTCAGGTAATCTTTTTTCACGTTGTCATTATGGGGTGTTGTGTGTAAAATTCTGAGGAAAAAAATGAATTTAATCCATTTTGGAATAAGGCTGTAACATAACAAAATGTGGAAAAAGTGATGTGCTGTGAATACTTTCCGGATGCACTGTGTATATATATATATATATATATATATATATATATATATATATATATATATATATATATATATATATATATATATTTAAATAAATTGTATATAATTAGATGATAAGCACTACAGTTCCCATGATGCTTTCGGACGGGACATACAGGGACTGTGGGAGTGATGGGTGATTTGTTGGGTAGTTGTTTTGAGTAATAAAAAACGTGCATTGCATTCAGTAACCTGTTTGAGTCTCGACTTTCTTTAATCAAGTAAGGCCGAGGTGGCATGACAACCCGTAAAGCTGGAATAACATATGAGTTTCTAACTTTATCTGTGTAGTCTCTTTGGATAATGTGAGCTTTACCCAAGTAATGCTAGGCTTATGTAATTTCTGGCTTTACCCATAATAAATACACAAATATGAAGGAACCACAAAATGGTAATTGGACTGGTTGCTGTTATATAATGCTATATTGGTCAAAATTATAATGGATATTATTTGGCTGTTTGTGCCTTGTGATGGGCTGGTATGCCTTGTGTATCAACAAATGGTAGGCAATAAGTTTATCACCATTTGTAGGTGGATTTAAAATAGCATTAATAAAAACTATTTTGGCTTTCGTCCCCTCATGCAGAGATCTGTGCATGCATGTGAAATAATGCTCTGCAGTTTCTTACTGGATTTATTAATTTATAACACAGTGCTAGAAGTTCTCTTTCACAAGGTTTCAGTGACACCAATACCAGAATACATTAGCTGGCATTTTTGTCCTAACTACTATGTTACAAATAATGGTTCTCAGAATCAAAGTAGCTATACTTATGGTCTGATGTAAGCCATCCTGGTTGGTTTTCTCCCTGACATGTGGAAGAATCTTCAGTGGGATTTTTTCTTTGTTTTAGGAGTGTGGCTCCTTCTTCTGTCTCCTTGGTCACACCTTCTGGGTGCTGGTGGTACTGCAGTTTCTCCTTAAGGTTCAAGCACACAGTGTCCACCCACTTGTTGCTAGCAAATTCACATCTGCTGGGACAGCTGCCAGTGCTTTCAGAAAGATGTACATGTTGTTTTATGCATGGTCTTCCTCTACTTGTGCACTTGGTGAGGTTTGGTCTAATGGCTCCCCTATTACAAATCCTTTACACACAATCTATTTTTTTCAGTCCAGCAGCAATCAGCCTTTGGAGTAGAAGGGGCTACTGTAACATATGTTATGGCCACACACTATAAGTTCTGAGCCTTGGCTATCGAGCAGAAGTTACGACCAGGTTGAGAGGAGTGAGCTGATAGAGGAAGCAACATATGGGTGTCTGTGTTGATTTTTAAGGAAGGAATAGAAATTTGAAATTGGTTTCTTACATTAATGCACATAAGAGCATCCTGTTTGGTTGACTACTGGGGCAATGTTCATTCCATCAGTGCTGCCACTCAGTATATTAATGCTGTTTGTTTGAACGTAGGTGCCCAGATGGTGCCTCTGCAATGTTGGGGGTCTGTCACGTTAGTAGATAATGCACAGAGGCTGCGTTCAGAAGAGGGACTCCATCATGGAAGCTGAGACTTTTTAGTTAACATTAAGAGTGTCTTGCCTGGGCTGTTTAGGCCAAGGATGTGTGTTCCAGGCAAGATCAGAGTGAATAATGACAGTCTATCCTACATTCCTAAGAAATGTGTTTCTCTATAAATCCATCTTCGAGCCTTCTGAGTGTGTTCTGCTCCTGCACAACCTTATGACAATGTGTTTTTCTAAAGATGTATTTTTAGGTTTTCCCTGATGTGCAGTTGCTTACCTAGAGTTGGTTCATTTAAAGGAAATATATTGTCTGCTATTGAGGGATATAATCAACTTACACTAACAGCCACTGGGCTGATATCAAATGATGCTGTGGAGATTTCTCCAGGTAGCATCCTTAATCTTTCTTAATGCTAATAATTCCTTGCTGCTCTGATCCTAGAGAGGCATTTCTTGAATTCCTTCACTGGCTGTAGAACTGTTTCTGTTTGCATTACATATTCATCCTTTCCAATATACTTTTTTTTTTTTGTCATGGTCTCATAGTCGTTAGTACCGTTAAAATGCTGCTCTTACTAAAATGCCACCTGAGGTGATCGCCTCATCACCTGCCCTGCGTGTGGCGATACATCACAAACATATCAGTGACCATAATTTAAGAAACGCTGAGTTATAGCTTCAGTTTGTCTGTTGGTTCCATTACAGTGCATCCTGAAAGTATTCACAGCACATCACTTTTTCCACATTTTGTTATGTTACAGCCTTATTCCAAAATGGATTAAATTCATTTTTTTCCTCAGAATTCTACACTCACCCCATAATAACAACGTGAAAAAAGTTTACTTGAGGTTTTTGCAAATTTATTAAAAATAAAAAACCTGAGTAATCCCATGTACATAAGTATTCACAGCCTTTGCTCAATACTTTGTCGATGCACCTTTGGCAGCAATTCCAGCCTCAAGTCTTGTTGAATATGATGCCACAAGCTTGGCACACCAGTCCTTGGACAGTTTCGCCCATTCCTCTTTGCAGCACCTCTCAAGCTCCATCAGGTCGGATGGGAAGCGTCGGTGCACAGCCATTTTAAGATCTCTCCAGAGATGTTCAATCGGATTCAAGTCTGGGCTCTGGCTGGGCCACTCAAGGACATTCACAGAGTTGTCCTGAAGCCACTCCTTTGATATCTTGGCTGTGTGCTTGGGGTCGTTGTCCTGCTGAAAGATGAACAATTGCCCCAGTCTGAGGTCAAGAGCGCTCTGGAGCAGGTTTTCATCCAGGATGTCTCTGTACATTGCTGCAGTCATCTTTCCCTTTGTCCTGACTAGTCTCCCAGTTCCTGCCGCTGAAAAACATCCCCACAGCATGATGGTGCCACCACCATGCTTCACTGCTGGGATGGTGCCAGGTTTCCTCCAAACGTGACGCCTGGCATTCACACCAGAGAGTTCAATCTTTGTCTCATCAGACCAGAGAATTTTCTTTCTCATGGTCTGAGAGTCCTTCAGGTGCCTTTTGGCAAACTCCAGGTGGGCTGCCATGTGCCTTTTACTAAGGAGTGGCTTCCGTCTGGTCACTGTACCATACAGGCCTGATTGGTGGATTGCTGCAGAGATGGTTGTCCTTCTGGAAGGTTCTCCTCTCTCCACAGAGGACCTCTGGAGCTCTCACAGAGTGATCATCGGGTTCTTGGTCACCTCCCTGACTAAGGCCCTTCTCCCCTGATCGCTCAGTTTAGATGGCCGGCCAGCTCTAGGAAGAGTCCTGGTGGTTTCAAACTTCTTCCACTTACAGATGATGGAGGCCACTGTTGTCATTGGGACCTTCAAAGCAGCAGAAATTTTTCTGTAACCTTCCCCATATTTGTGCCTCGAGACAATCCTGTCTCGGAGGTCTACAGACAATTCCTTTGACTTCATGCTTGGTTTGTGCTCTGACATGAACTGTCAACTGTGGGACCTTATATAGACAGGTGTGTGCCTTTCCAAATCATGTCCAATCAACTGAATTTACCACAGGTGGACTCCAAGTAAGCTGCAGAAACATCTCAAGGATGATCAGGGGAAACAGGATGCACCTGAGCTCAATTTTGAGCTTCATGGCAAAGGCTGTGAATACTTATGTACACGTGCTTTCTCAATTTTTTTATTTTTAATAAATTTGCAAAAATCTCAGGTAAACTTTTTTCACGTTGTCATTATGGGGTGTTGTGTGTAGAATTCTGAGGAAAAAAATGAATTTAATCCATTTTGGAATAAGGCTGTAACATAACAAAATGTGGAAAAAGTGATGCTCTGTGAATACTTTCCGGATGCACTGTATATGCCATTTAGTATCGGATTCTCAAAAGCAGGGCTAATTTTTCTGATGCACCATCTGTTGGAATTAAAAATGCAATGCAGTTTATTATTCCATGCATTACTATAGTAATTAAACTTCATTTATTTTGTTTATAACTTTTACTGGGAAATCTATTTAATGGATTTTGAACTTTTTTATTAATTTATTTATGCAAAATTGACTATTTTTTATTTTGTCTGTCTTTAGTTTATGCAGTGCACTGAGACACTGATCAGTACTCCCTTGTCATCAGCGGACGTTCGGTGTAAGTTCAGTATCAGCTCCATGTTTCACTATCCCTAAGCTGGATAACATATAAACAAAAAGTTTAGTGTATTTGACTTCTTTAACAAGCAGGCCAAGCGTTTAGGTCTCATTTTTGGTTTTGTGTTCTTTTCTGCTCTAAACGTCTGACGTATGGTTTATCCTCTTGTTTTATTTTGGTGGTTGTCTTGCTCTCCCATCATTGATCTCAGCCTTTCCCCCATTACATTTTTGTCTGGGCTCTTCTCTCCAGGTTTTTCCTGTTGCTCATAATAATCCCTGGAGAGGATGTCTCTACAATTACAAAATACATTCTAATAGATGGCACATTGCAGACGTTAATGTTGAAAGCGCCTGTCGGGGTGTAACTGTAGGGATCGACTTTTATTATATAGCTGTGCACACTATGGTCTTTTTTTCTCTATTCTACTCAGCTCATTGTTAATTGTCAATTAGGATATGATTTGTAATTAAAATTGTTAACGAGGATATGATTAACAATTAAAGTTCTTAAGCAGGACACAATTAAGGGAGTGAGGAAACTCCACAGAAAAAAAGGAGAATTAAAAGGAAATACTTCCTATCTGAAAACTGGATGAGATATTGAGGCAGGGGCGGCACGGTGGTGCAGTGGGTAGCGCTGCTGCCTCGCAGTTGGGAGATCTGGAGACCTGGGTTCGATTCCCGGGTCCTCCCTGCGTGGAGTTTGCATGTTCTCCCCGTGTCTGCGTGGGTTTCCTCCGGGGGCTCCGGTTTCCTCCCACAGTCCAAAGACATGCAGGTTAGGTGGATTGGCGATTCTAAATTGGCCCTAGTGTGTGCTTGGTGTGTGTGTGTGTTTGTGTGTGTCCTGCGGTGGGTTGGCACCCTGCCCAGGATTGTTTCCTGCCTTGTGCCCTGTGTTGGCTGGGATTGGCTCCAGCAGACCCCCGTGACCCTGTGTTCAGATTCAGCGGGTTGGAAAATGGATGGATGGATGGATATTGAGGCAGCTTAGCTATTAGCTAAACAAATGGGCTTGATGGACTGAATGGTTTCCTCTTATTTCTCTAATTTCTTGTATTCTTACTGTATGTAGGAATACCATGAAACAGAGTTTTACATTTAAAGCTGTGACAAAAATAGAAATATTTTTATGTTTCTTATAAATGTAAATTTCACACTGCTGCATGCAAAATAAAAGAAAACAAAAAGGCCAAGTAATTAATCAATGAGATCTTTAACAGGGAACATAATTCACTGACTGTGGAAATGGTGGAAATAAAAAAACCTCCAGCCACATTGGGCTCAAAGGATTAAAGTTGACAACCACAGCTTTACATCATTCACACTGCAATTGACAAAAGTGTTTCTCTTAAAAAGAAAACAGAATAGGAAGTTTCTGTAATAAAAATGTATCTCAGAATGTTAGATCTCAGCTGAGTTACGGGTTAAGTGAATGATAACTCCATATTAGCCCCAGGGTGAGTGGGGCTGTGTGCATGAGAGGGCCTTGATAGGACTGGCAAACTGGCCAGGGCTTTTTTCTGATTTTCTCCCAGTGCTGCTAACCTGACTCTTACTGTCATATGAAAAAGTTTGGGAACCCCTCTTAATTCTTTGGATTTTTGTTTCTCATTGGCTGAGCTTTCAAAGTAGCAACTTCCTTTTAATATATGACATGCCTTATGGAAACAGTAGTATTTCAGCAGTGACATTAAGTTTATTGGATTAACAGAAAATATACAACATGCATCATAACAAAATTAGACAGGTGCATAAATTTGGGCACCCAACAGAGATATGACATCAATACTTAGTTGAGCCTCCTTTGCTAATCTAACAGCCTATAGACGCTGTCCTCCTATAGCCTTTGAGGAGTGTCTGATTCTGGATGGAGGTTTTGTTGACCATTCTTCATACAAAATCTCTCCAGTTCAGTTCAATGTGATGGCTGCCGAGCATGGACAGCCTGCTTCAAATCATCCCATAGATTTTCGATGAGATTCAAGTCAGGAGACTGTGACGGCCATCCAGAACATCGTACTTCTCCCTCTGCATGAATGCCTTTGTAGATTTCGAACTGTGTTTTGGGTCATTGTCTTGTTGGAATATTCAACCCCTGTTTAACTTCAACTTTGTGACTGATGCTTGAACATTATCCTGAAGAATTTGTTGATATTGGGTTGAATTCATCTGACTTTCGACTTTAACAAGGGCCCCAGTCCCTGAACTAGCCACACAGCCCCACAGCATGATGGAACCTCCACCATATTTGACAGTAGGTAGCAGGTGTTTTTCTTGGAATGCATTGTTTTTCTTCCGCCATGCAAAGCGCTTTTTGTTCTGATCAAATAACTCAATTTTTGTCTCATCAGTCCAAAGCACTTTGTTCCAAAATTAATCTGGCTTGTCTAAATGAGCATTGGCATACAACAAGCGACTGTTTGTGGCGTGAGTGCAGAAAGAGCTTCTTTCTCATCACCCTGCCATACAGATGTTCTTTGTGCAAATTGCGCTGAATTGTAGAACGATGTACAGACACACCATCTGCAGCAAGATGTTCTTGCAGGTCTTTGGAGGTGATCTGTGGGTTGTCTGTAACCATTCTCACAATCCTGCGCATATGCCACTCCTGTATTTTTCTTGGCCTGCCAGACCTGCTGGGTTTAACATCAACTGTGCCTGTGGCCTTCCATTTCCTGATTCCATTCCTTACAGTTGAAACTGACAGTTTAAACCTCTGAGATAGCTTTTTGTAGCCTTCTCCTAAACCATGAGACTGAACAATCTTTGTTTTCAGGTCTTTTGAGAGTTGCTTTGAGGATCCCATGCTGTCACTCTTCAGAGGAGAGTCAAAGGGAAGCACAACTTGCAATTGACCACCTTAAATACCTTTATATCTCATGATTGGACACACATGTCTATGAAGTTCAAGGCTTAACGAGCTCATCACACCAAGTAATCAGCATTGAGCAGTGACAGGCATTCAAATCAGCAAAATCACAAGGGGACCCACATTTTTGCACAGCTAGTTTTTCACATTTGATTTAATTTCATACAACTAAATACTGCTTCACAAACAATGTTTGTTCGGAAAACGCCCCAGTGCTCAGATGTTCCTAGGAAATGAAAGACATACTACTGTTATCTTTTTTGTTGAAAGGAGAGTCAATTATTATGCAGGCTGAGAGGGGTTCCCAGACTTTTTCATATGACTGTATATTACATAGGAATGTAAGAATTTGACAAACGAGAGGAGACCATTCAATCCATCAAGCCCATTTGTTTAGTTAATGGCTAATCTGTCCCAAAATCTCATCCAAATTCTTCTTAAAGGTTGTTGAGGTTTGTGCTTCAACTCCATGTCTCGATAGTTTGTTCCAGATTCCCACAACTCTTTGCGTAACAAAGTGCTTCCTGGCTTCAGTTCTAAATTCACTTCCTCTTCATTTCCACTGATGTCCTTAAGAATGTGATACAACGTTAATTTGAAAGAATTCTGCTGGACCTAATTTATCAATGTCTTTCGATTTTAAATACCTGGATTAGGTCCCCAAACAGACTCCTCTACTTGAGAATAAACAGGTTTAATTGTCTGAGTCGGTCACTGTATGGTTGCGAGACATGGACGCTATCCAGTGACGTGAGACGAAGACTGGACTACTTTGGTACTGGGTCTCTTTGGAGAATCCTTGGGTACCATTGGTTTGACTTCATGTTGAATGAGTGGTTGTTCATGGAGTCCCGAATGAGACACATTTCCTGCATTGTGAAGGATTGTCAGTTACGGCACTATGGCCATGTGGCTTGATTCCCCAAAGGTGATCCGCTCGCAGGATCCTGATTACCGAGGACCCGAGCAGATGGACCAGGCCAAGGGGACGCCCACAGAACACCTGGCTGCAGCAGGTAAAGGGTCATTTCCAGAGGGTGGGACTGGATAGCATGTCTGTCTGGGGGGTTGCCATCCAGGATCCCAAGCTGTTTCGTCGTGTGGTGGGTGCGGCAGCATGCTGTGCCAGTCCATGCTCCCCAACCTGATCTGACCTGATCTCTCACAGTAGGCCATGTCCTGAAGTCCTGGGATTCACTTGGTTGCTCTACACAGCACAGCTTCAAGTGCTGCTATGTCTTTCTTGTACCGTGGTGACTAGACCTGCATACAATACTCCAGATGCAGTCTCACTAGTGCCTTATATAGTTTGAGCATAACATCCCCTGATTTATACTTAACAGTTTTATAACCTAACATTTTATTTGCCTTTCTTAATTGCTTCTGTGCATTGCTTAGATGATGAAAACACTGAGTCAACATAAACCACTAAATCCAGTTCAGAGGTTGTTTCCTGCACCTCAGTGTCTCCCATCTTGTATTTATAAATGGTGTTCCTTTTGCTCACGTGTAGCACTGTGTTCACCCAATTCTGAAGTTTGTCTAAGTGTTCTTGAATTGCTTTTGCTGCCTCCTCAGTGTCTGCCATTCCTCCAATTTTAGCATCAACTGCAAATGTTACAGGTTTACTAACTAGAATTAAATCTAAATTATTCATATAAATCAGAAAAAGGAACGGTCCAAGGAGAGACCACGGAGGGTCTCCACTGATGACCTCACCCCACCTGGAGTATTCTCCTCCGTCTCTCTCCTCCTCTTATCTGTACTCTTTGTCTCCTGCCAGTTAATCAACTTGAGAGGTTTGAAGGTTAACTCTGATGTCTCCAGCTTCTAATTCAAGTGTTTTACTAGGGTGTTGTACCGTGTTAGCCATTACGAATGTAGTGAGAAGTCAAGCAAAATGACACCTTTTATTGGCTAACTAGAAAGATTACAATATTCGAGGCAACTCAGGCCCCTTCTTCAGGCAGGATAAGACATGACAAAGGGAAAGTGTTGGGGCACCCTGAAGGCAAACCCAGTAAAAAAATAACTTAATTGTTAGAGGTCTTTTCAGACAGGAGTCCAAATATGGAATCAAAGATGGTGGACTGGAAGGGGTGGGGCAAGAAACCCAAGAAACTCAAAAAACAAGAAACTCAGTAATTACTTTCTAATCCAATTCTTCTTCCTCTTCCTCTTTTTCTACTTCTGTGTGAGGTGGATGTGCTTGATCAACCATCTCCAAACAGCTCAGTCCTTCACCTTCTCCTCAGTCAGACCCTTCTTCTTCAGATCCAGAAGTGACATCAATGGGACTGCCGCTTGTCTGATCTGTAGGACGGAAAGGAGGAGAAACATTAGACAACAGCGCCAACCCTCGACTTGGGGTGGAATTACCATTAGATAAGCCTTCAAGTTGTCTCTCAAGGGCATGTGTGTGACAACGTGACATTGTCTTTGCCTGTGAGATCTTGACATAACCAATTGGAAAGAAATCATATGTTTAAATGTTTATAAATCAGTAACATCGTGATACTTTCCCTTTGTTTCTCTGATCCCTTATTGTAGTGAGAATGGTGGTGTCTCATTTTACCCAGCGGCCTCCACTGGTGTTAACCACTGGTGTTGTTTTGGCATTGCTAGCATGGCGTCATGTAAGCAGCATTTTAGTATACCAGTAAAGTGGAAAGTTTCCAAAGGCCTAGCCAGAAAAAATGTACACACTACCTAACTAAAAATCAATTTTGATTATTTTTTTTTTCATTTCTTGCAGTCTACTATTGATGTGTTTGCTAACTCCTCTGTATTCCTTACAAGACAAATGGCTGCTAAATTGCCCTTTTAAAATGTAAGTAGGTGTAAAATAATAAGACAAATATTCTGTGAGCAGTGCCTTTTTGTAATGGAGTAATCCAATGTCTTGCCTTAAAAGCTAAAATGCAGCCTGCTAGCAATCTGCTACAAAGTTCTGTTACTCATACAAATGGATTTTGTGAGAGGCAGCAGCTGAGAAGGAGACTGTCAGGATTAATGAAAATCTACTGCATTCTAATGCTTAGCCGAGGAATCCTAAAATAATCTTGTCACAGGAGAAGCAGGGAACAGCAAAATTCTCCCTCAGTAAGTTCATAGAGCTAAATAAAAGCTCATTGGCACTTTGTCTATGTAAACATATAATATTACTCTCTGTACACAAAATAAGATCACAAATCTTTACTATCCCTAAATATTTTTCTTTAACATGCATAGTGTTCCCTGGGATTTCTACAGATTAGTGTATCTTGGTATTAAGATGGTATTTTTATGGCCTATAACTCTAGTAGAAGATTAGAATGGACAAACAAACATGACTGCTTCAGCTTAGTGGAAAGAATTAATTGGCAGACATACAAAATATAACCAAATCTATGGAGCAAAAGGAAACAAAATATAAAATAATGCAATATTTTAAAAAAATGTGAACAATTAAATGAATACATAAACACCACATTTATTTAAATGGCTACAAACTGAAGGGTACCCATTTAGGAAACAGATGTAATTTTAATTTTCATTAGGGCTGCTGTTTGATTAAAAAAATGTAATTGCAATTAGTTGCACAATTAACATTTTTAATTGAAATTAACTGCATATTGATTGAAATTTCACATATTTCCTTCATGCCTTTTGATTACTTTCTAATCCAATTAACTGTTGTGTGTATGTCGATTATGTAATTTATAATTGGAGAGTCACCAAAACCGGAGTCAGATTCCTTGTATACGTGCATACTTGGCCAATAAATCTGATTCTGATTCTTTGTCTTCTTCTTTGTTTTTTCCCACTTTTTTATGGGGTCGATGTGCTTAATCAACTTTCTCAAAACAGCTCGGTCCTGCACCTTCTCCTCAGTCAGACCCTTTTCCTTCAGATCTTCTTTTACTTTATCCATTGTAAAATAGGAGAAAAGACAAGATGAAGTGTTGGGGCCCCTCGAAGCAAACCTACCGCGTATAATTTGTTTTGGTCGTTTCAGACTGAACTCAAAAAACAGACTTGACACAAAATGGCGGCAGAGCCCCTAAAGAAGAAGCCGATTAGAAGGGGCGGGGCCAGGGAACTGACATCATTGGGGCTGCCGGTCATCTGATCTGTAGAGGAGAAGGAGGAGAAGCGTTAGGCAACAGCACCAACACCTCGACTCAGGGTGGAATTACCATTCTCATGTCTCCCAGGCACATGTGTGTGACACCATCCAGCTCCGCTTTGGTCCCCCTTGATTATTCTTCCCCTGTACTTCCATTCCCATCCCATTTGCCCACATTTTCTTTGTCTGTCCTCATTATGTGCCCATAAATATCTCTCCCATTTTTGTTGTACCTCTGATTGCCTGATTTGTTATTCTGTCCTATTTTATAACTCCAAACATCCATCTCCACATTCTCATTTCTGCCACATCTACCTTCTTCTCTCCCTTTACTGCCTGTGTCTCACCTCCATACATCATTCCTCGTCTTGAAAGCCTTACCTTTAACCTTTACATCAACATGTGAATTCTTTGATCACACAATACTCCTGATTACTTCTTCCAATTGTCCCATTTATGCTGCACTCTGTGGGTTAGTTCTGCGTCTAGTTTTTCATCTTGAGCCACCAATGATCCTTTTTTAAATTTGAGCATATGAAAGGTACTATATAAATAAAATGTATTATTTTAATAACTGATTATCATTAAACCACAGATATTCTGTCTTCTCTTCCTTCTTCTTCTTTTTCTTCTGGCTGCTCCTATTAGGGGGTTGCCATAGCAGATCATCTTGTTCCATATCTTCCTATCCTCTTCATCTTGCTCTGTCATACCCATCACCTGCATGTCCTCTCTCACCACATCCATAAACCTTTGCTTAGGCCTTCCTCTTTTTCTCTTCCATGGCAGCTCTATCCTTAACATCCTTTTCCCAATATACTAAGCATCTCTCCTCTGCACATGTCCAAACCAATGCAATCTCACATCTCTGACTTTGTCTCCCAACAGTCCTATTTGAGCTGACCCTCTAATGTCCTCATTTCTAATCCTGTCCATCCTTGTCACACCCAGTGCAAATCTTTGCATCTTTAACTCTTCCACCTCCAGGTCTGTCTCCTGCTTTCTGGTCAGTGTCACCATCTCCAACTCATATAACACAGCTGGTCTCATTACTGTCCTGTAGACCTTCCCTTTCACTCTCGCTGATACCCGTCTGTCACAAATCACTTCAGACACTCTTCTCCACCCATTCCACCCTACCTGCCCTCTCTTTTTCACCTCTCTTCCACAATCCCCATTACTATGTACTGTTGATCCCAAGTATTTAAACTCATCCACCTTCACCAACTCTACTCCCTGCATCCTCACCACTCCACTGACCTCCCTCTCATTTCCTACTGACCTTCATTCCTCTCCTCTCTAGAGCATATCTCCACCTCTCCAGGGTCTCCTCAACCTGATCCCTACTCTCACTACAGATCACAATTTCATCAGCAAACATCTGTCTTCTCTTCGGTTTATCTTAATTCTTCTTTTTACAAGGCCCTTCTCCATTCTTCCTACTTCGTCACCACTTCCACTTTTCTGGTACTACACAACACAATGTCATCCGCAAAAAGCCTGCACTAGTGGAATTGGTCTTTTATCTCATGACTCAGTTGGTCTTTAATCCCTATCTATCTAACCAGATCAAAGAGGTAAGAACTTCAAGAAGATCCCTGGTGCAGACCTACTTGAACTTGGGTCTTGTCTGTTACCCCAACACTGCTATTAACCTGAGTCCTCGCTACCTCATGCATATCCTGGACAATCCTCACATATTTCCCTGTTCCTCCTTTCTCTGTCATGTACCTCTGGACATCTTAAAGTGGCACTCTATCTATCATAAGCCTTCTCAAAATCAATAACCGCTATATGCAATCCTTTCTGTTTTTCTCAGTGCTCCTCTATCAGCTGTCTCAATGCAAAAAATGCATCCTTATTCATGTTTTCCTCTGCCTGAAATAAAAACAAACTACTCCTCTCCTATGGTGGTCTCTTCCCTAAGTCTTCTGTTTATAAATGTTTTGCAAATTTTCATTGTAGTTTTAAAACTACTTTCCTAGGCCTATTAAATTATTTCAGTTAATTTACTGAAGTTTTGCGTAAACAATTAAACTGTGAAATGATAATCAGTTATACACAGAGTTTTTTTTTTTAATTTGAACCACATCATATTGCAAATTAGTCTAGCACTTTGATTGGTTCTGTCAATAAGACTGTCTTTAAAATGATATAAAGAAGATAAATGAGACATTATCAACTTTCTGACTATTCAATTCAACCAACTGCTGAAGCTGACCAGTTTATTTATACCTCATTGTTCCTCAAGGAGTGGATTTTAAATATCTTGAGGTTTTGTTTCACAAGTGAGGGAAGAATGAAGTGGGAGATTAACAGGCAGATCTGAGTGGCATCAGCATTTATGAGGAAATTGTACCAGTTAGTTGTGGTGTAAAGAGAGCTGTGGTGAAAGGTAAAGCTTGTGATTTATTGGTTGATCTGAGTTCCTATCATCACCTATAGTCACAAAGATTGAGATCACAGATGCAAATGGCAGAAATGAGTTTCCTTTGCAGGGTCCTGGACTCAACCTTAGAGCCCAATGTAAAGCCACTGCTCCTCTGCATTGAAAGCAGCCAGTTGAAGCGGTTCATGTTTCTGATTTTAATGCCTCCTTGTATACCTCCATTCATGTTTCTGCCATGAGGAGACATCGGGGCAGACCCAAGACATGCTGGAGAGATTACATCTCTCACCTGGTCTGGGAATCCCTCTGTCTTTGAGGAGTTGTGGGAATTGTTGGTGAAAAGGGACACTTTGGCAGGTTTGCTTAAACTGCTGCCCAAATGACCCGGACCCAGATCAGTGTCAGAAAATGGCTGGATGGATGTCAGATCAAGGGATGCTTTTTTATTAACTCTACTTAGTTTTTTGCACTCAAAAGAATTCTATATTGGCACTTAAACCGGGAATCTGACAGTGGGTTTTTCCTTCTCTTTTTGTATTTAGCAGCCTGACCTGCAATTGCTTACCGATAAGAACACTTCCTAATAGCAGCCTGGAAATTCCATCCTCAAAGAGTGAAGCTATCAATTACTACCTTCCAACTCTCACTTCTCTAATGATGAAAACTCCCAATACGTTAAATATGTTGGAGACAAGAGAGTGACAAACAGCACACATAAGACATAAACTTGTATATGATATTTATGTAGTAGTTTACACTGGTACAGCTGTGAATGTAATATAAAACTTTTCTCTATTTTCAAAGAAGGCAGTTGCGGTGCCCAGATGAGAATGTAGAACATTTCTTTATTTGCACAGAGTTATGCACAAATGTCTCAGTCAATGGGGTGAACAATCAATTAAACCATTCATCTGCTTTTATACTTTTTTTAATTACCATCGCCTCATCTAATACATCACATTATCTGACTCTTAATATGCAGAACTTTATTACTTCTTCCAATCAAGTAATGCCACCCTTTGATTCTCCCATTATTCTGAACACTGCTTTGTAAAGAGGGGTGTTTAGTGGATTCTCCTATTGATCTTAGCACTGCTTCATAGGAGGAGCATATGGGCTTTCCCATTAGTTTATCCCCACTTTCTGGAGGGGTGATCATTACTCATTTACCTCATTCTAACCTTGGAAAATTAAACTAGTAGCTTATCTAAGGTGAGACAGAGACCTGTTGTGCTTTCAGCTTTAAGTTACATTTATATAATTTATATATATAGATATAAAATCCAACATCTGTATGTCTTTCCACTTTTAACTTTTAAAACTACTTAACGGATTGAAATCGGGTTTTTTTCTATAATTTGCTTGAACATTCTGGTTAATTTTGTGACTTTTCTCATTGTGCTATGTATCATCGCTTGCTTGTGCTACCGATTTATTTTGTGTGAATCTGAGAGACATGCAGCGGGCCGAGGAGAGGGGTGTAGGGCCCTCCTCACTTACACGCCAGCCACGGGGCGTTACTTACCTCCGCTTAGATAGCTAACAAGAGAACTACTCAATGGATTTAGATCAGGTTTTTTTCTATAATTTGCTTGAACATTACTGTTGATTTTGCGACTTCTCTCATCACGCTAAGAATTATAGTTCGCTTGCAGGAGTGATATATTCGTGCAAATCTGAGACAGATGCTGCAGGCCGAGGGGAGGGGAAAGCGTGACATCAGGTGTAGAGAGTCGGGTAGGGCCCTCCTTATTGTCCTGTTTTACTACTACGTGGGCGGAGCTGCAGGGGACAACTAGTGTATGTGTATTTATTTATATATATATATATTCATAGCATTCGCAGTCTGGAACACGATCTGATTGTATGGGTAGTTACCTACCAGGTAACGCACGTGGTTGGTCTGCAAGTCGGCACACGTCCGCCACGCCCTCTCATTCGCGAGAAGCAGATCATAGAATGTTATATAGTTTACTGGACATTTGCTGACTTGCAGACCAGCCACATGCGTTACCTGGTAGGTAACCATCCATACAATCAGATCATGTTTCAGACTACGAATGCTATGAATGTAATTACTCCGATCTCCAGGATGTGAAATAAACGAACCACACACCATGGCGCAGCGTAAAGGGGCTTCACCTCTGACGTTGACATCCGAGATTCGATCCCTGCGAGGGGTTCAGTGGAGTGTGTACGCCTGATGAGCCCAAATAAGGGCGAAACAAATGTTGCGTACTCTTTGCATTATTTGACAGTAAACTATATAACATATATATATATATATTTATATATATATAGAGATATATATATGGAAGAGAGGGTCTGTGATACGGTTTGCATATTTGCAGCTGGAGATCCACAAACAATTATCAACAGCTGAGTAATGACCCAACGAAAACTACACTTAATAGAATAAACAACACTCTGACCAAACTCCGAAATAACAAAAATACATAAAACACCACTGAAATTCAGACCAGTGGTCAGCCTAATAGACGGACCATCTTACAACTTGTCAAAAAGTTACTCAAACATTTAACTTATGACTCTGAATATTCGGTGAACAGCGCTGAGCTGGCATTACAGCACTTGAAAGATGTATCCATCGCCGAGGACGAGATCATGGTCTCGTTTGACGTTGTGTCACTATACACTACGATTCTGATTCATCTGGCCACAGAAACACTATTAATGAGACTGGAAAGTGACCCCACCATAGAGACAAGAACTAAACTGTCCATTAAAGACATAATGCACCTAATATCACTTTGCCAAAAAACTCAGTTTCATTTCAACGGCAAATACTACATTCAGAAAGAAGGCATACCAATGGGATTGCCGTTATCAGGACTTCTAGCGGAACTGGTAATGCAGCGATTTGAAAACATGGCTCTATCCTAGTTCACACCCAAAATTTGGATACGCTATGTAGATGACACATTCGACATACTAAAAAATAACCAACTGAGTGAATTCTACAACCATATCAACACAATATTCCCTGCAATCTAATTCACAATGAAAAAAGAAATTAACCGACACATCAGCTTCCTGGACATCTACATCAAAAAAAATAATGACGCCACCCTGACCACAAGTGTTCACCGTAAAGAATGCTAAGCAGACAAGATATTACACTTCACCAGCAACCACCCAGTATCTCATAAACAGAGCTGTGTTAAAGAGTCCACACCCATTGTAATACGAAGGAAACAAAAATGAATGAGAGACGCTATCTCTTCCATCTTTTCACTGCAAACGGATACTCAAAAACATTCATTAATCGGAGCTTACACAGAAGCAACCAGCAAACAATCGACTTGAATCAGAACCCCCACCCCATCTGGCACTCACTCCCTTATCACCACAAGGTGTCTGAAGGTACAGCGTAAATCCTGGCCAAGTCAGGTGTCAGAATAGCACACAAACCCACGAACACTTTGCGCACGGTCCTCTTTAATGCTAAAAACAAGAAATCGACAGCAGAAACATGAAACACAGTTTATAGTATTGCATGCAGTTCTTGCTCAGTGGTATACATAGGACAAACTTCAAAAAGAATCGCAACACGTATACAGGAACATCGCAACACCGTCAGAAGAAATGACTCATTATCATTGATCTATACACATACTAAATCAACAGGACATACATTTAACTGGGACAATGTACAAGTAAAATTTAAGGCCAGTGCTAAAAGTGCCAGAGAGCTGGCCGAATCCTGGTTATCAAATGAGAACACCATCAACAGACACTTGGACATAAATCCAGCATATGTAAACTTAAGAAGAACATGTTCATAATAAATAAACTGTACACCCAATACCCCCCTCCTGATCACACTGACCTAGCCACCTCCACAACCCCGCGTAATTTTTTGCTATATATTGCCTTTGAAGTATTATCCTCTGATGAAGACCCCTGGCAGGGGTTGAAAGCTCAGGAATAAAAACTACTTTATGATACGTGATTCATTATTTCTCCCTTTGTGGATCTCCAGCTGCAGATATATATATATATATATATATATATATATATATATATAGATATAGATATAGATATAGATAGATATATATATATATACTGTAAGATGACGCTATATAGCACCCGACTCGACACAGACTGGACACGGGAGGCACGTGTAAAATAAACAGACTTTTATTTTTCTTCGTCTGTGGGCTACGCCTTCCCCGTGTCCCACAGACACAACACAGTCCCAAGCACACAAGTAACAAAGCACAAAAGCATGTTACCACTCCTCCTCAGCAAGCTTTGTCCTCTTCCCACCCGACTCTGGCCCCTGAGTGGTGGTCGCTGGCTCCTTTTATAGTTCACCCGGAAGTGCTCGAGATGCTTGATCACCGAGTTTTGGCTGCACTTCCGGGTGTGATGAATATGCTGCCCACACGGGCTCAGGAGTCCCAAACACAGCACCCCCTGGCAGTGCCTGTGGGACCCAACAGGGCTGCACCCAACTCCAATTCCCAGGGAGCCCTGCGGGAACCCAAAGCACCGCTCCACCCCAGGAGAGCAGCCATCTAGCATCCAGAGGGAGGTATTGCAGTGTCCAGGGCTGCTCCCCCTCTATATAGTGTGCAGGGGCATCCCGGCTAGGCATGGATGCCAGCTGCCTGCCACAACACACACTTGTAATAAATTGTAAAAGATAATTAAAAATATCATACTGTATTAATAGACTTGGATTCATTAACCACATGTGAAGTGTGATCAAATTAGCAACATTTAATTAACACATTTAGGTGCTGCATTATAAAATGTAATCACAGAAATTTGTAATGCATTAATCACACACGTTATTGGTGATTAATCAGTAGATATTTTTTGTTAAAAAAACAAACGAAATCTCTCACTTCATATAATTTCTTATCAATGACTAAGAATATAAAAAAAACTCACCTTCCTGTTTGCAGCCTTGGAAAAGAAAGAGTTTTTCATACCTTCAGATTTAAGGATAATAAAATGCTGGTAATACTTAGTTGTAGGTGGTAATTATACTACAATATATTGAAAATTTGGAATCTCTCTAACGTAAGAGACCAGTTTCCAATTCTTGGCTAAATATCAGTATTCAATATTATCAATATTCAATATCAACATTAAAAAGATGGAGAAGTACAGTACATTTGCTTAGTTGATAATTGTATTAGGGATATTTGTCCGAATTTAAGCCAACATCAAACTGCATGATACAAAACACTGTTGAGTAAGGATGCATATGGTGGACTCGGAAAGTATTTAGACCGCTACACTTTCTGCATGCTTTATTGTTTTGTACATTAATTTTAGTTTGATAAATGTCAAATTTTTGCCCATCACTCTACGCTGACATAATGACAAACTGAAAACAATCTGCAAATTTATTAAGAATCAAAAACTGAAACCCCGCCTTTCTACAAGTATTGAGACCCTTTGCTGCAGTACTCCAAATTGTGCTCAGGGGACTCCTGTTTACGTTAATTCTCCTGGAGACATGTCTTGAACTTGATTGGAGTCCACACGTGGTAAGTGAATTGATTGGGCATCGTTTAGAACACAGGTGTCGAACTCCGGTCCTCGAGAGCCGCAGTGGCTGCATGTTTTCATTCTAACCATCTTCTTCATTAGTGAGCCATTTTTACTGCTAATTAATTTCTTTTGCTTTAGTTTTAATTAACTTGACTCATGACCCTTAATTGTCTCTTTTTCCTTAATTAGTAGCCAAACAATAATGAGACATCAAACAAGACACCATATGACAGAAAAAACAGAAAAATCAACAGATTTGGAAATGTCTGCTGTGGCAGAATGAGAGCAGCAACAAGCCATTGAATTAAATAACGGGCTTAATTAACAGCAAGAATCAGCTTCTCATTAAGAGACAGGCTGGAGTGAAATTGGTTGGAGTTTGAAATCCCAGTTTAGCTGGTCATCTGTTGGCTCGTTTCACATCTCATTTCTGTTTGGCTGCCATTTAATGAAGAAACAAATCAATTCAGAGGACTGATTCCTTAAAAACAGGGCTATTGAAATGAAGGGAAAAGGAGTTAATTAGCAGTGAAAACTACTCACTGATTAGGAAAGGGCTAGAATGAAAACCTGTAGCCACTGCGGCCCTCCAGGCCTGGAGTTCGACACCCCTGGTTTAGAAGGACACACACCCGTGCAGTTAAGGTCCATAATTCACACTGCAAATCCAAGGAACTCTTCGTAGATTTCCGTGATCAAATTATGTTGAGGCATTGATCAGGGAAGAGGGATAAAACCATTTTAAAGCTTTGATTGTTCCCAGGAGCACAGTGGCATTGTGAAATGGAAGATGTTTGGAACCACCTGGACTCTTCCTATAGTTGGCTGGCAGACTAAACTGAGTAACTGGTAACTGGACCAGAAGGGCCTTAGTCAGGGAGGTGACCAAGAATCCAATAGTCAGTGTAGCAGAGCTTCAGATGTTCTTTGCTGAGATTGCAGAAACTGCCCATCAATTTACATTCGATAATCCATAATGACAAAGTGAAAACATGTTTGAAATATTTGAAAAAAACAGAAATCTGACATTTATATAAGTGTTCAGACCCATAATTCAGAATGTTGTAGAATCCCCTTTGGCAACAATTAAGCTTCAAATATTGTTGTGCAAGTCTTTATAAGCTTTGCCAAATAGCATTTGAACAGTGTATTCCATTCTTCTTGGTAGATCCTCTCAAGCTCTGTTTGATTGGCAAGGATGTATCTGTAAACTGCTGTCCTCAGGTCTCCTCACAGATGTTCTATGGGTTTAATGCTGGGCCATTCAATGACAGTCATATACCAGTTGTGTGTTTCAGGTCATTGTCATGCTAAAAGCTGAGCCATCTCCCCCAGTCTGAGGTTGTGTGCACTCTGGAGCAGGTTTTCTTTAAGGACTTCTCTGTAAGTGGATCCTTTTATCCTTCCCTCAATTCTGACCCGGCTACCTGAGTAGAACTCCCAGAGCATGATGTTGCCACCACCATTGACCAGACTCCACTGTAGGTATGGTATTATGCAGGTGATGAGCAGTGCCTGATCTTCCCCAGACACACTGCTTGGAGTTCCACCCAAAGAGTTCAGTTTTTGTCTCATCAGATCAGAGATTCTTTTTCTTCACGCTCTCAGAATTTCAACTACCGTTTGGAAACTCCTGATTGTTGGGAGTGTGACTGAAATGGCCATCCTACAATACTAAGGCCCTTATTTCCGAGTTAATCAATTTGGCCAGATAGAGTCCTGGTGGTTAAAAACTTTTTCCATTTCACAGTTATTGAGGCCACTGTGCTGTTGGGATCACTCAAAGCTATAGAAGTGGTTTGATATCCTTGTCCTTATCTGTGCCTCACCACAATTTGATGGTGGAGTTTTACAGAGAGTTCCCTGGACTTCAAGGCTTGGCAAGGCTTGTCCTAATATGAAGTGTGAATTGTTGAGCTTATATACACAGGTGTGTGTCTTTCTGAATGAGGCCCAATTAGTAATATTTGCCACAGGAGGACTCCAGTCAAGTAAAGGAGACAGGAGGCACCTGACCACAGTTTGGAGTGGTACATCTAAGGGTCTGCTTACGGTCTGAATCCACTGTATTCTTTAGTTATATAACATTCTAGTGATGCCTAACCTGGAGTACTGTGTGCAGGTTGACCTCCATGTTACAAAATAGACATAGCAGAGAAGAGCAACTACGCAGATTCCTGGACTAAGAGGTATAAGCTATGAGGAGAGACTGAATGAGATGAATTTTCTCAGTTTAAGTAAATGAAGATTAAGAGACGACATGATTGAAGTGTTTAAAATTATGATGGGAAGTAGTACAGTGGAGCCCAGTTGCTACTTTAAAATACATTTTTCAACAAAAACATTAGGACATTGTTAGAAAGTTGTTAAGGGCTGAAGTTACTCAAATGTTAGAAAGATCTTCTTCATGCACAGAACCTTAAGCAGCTGGAATAAATTACCAAGTAGTGTGAGGGGAGACCAGAACTTTAGGGATTTTCAGATCACAACTTGATGTTATTTTGGACAATCTAGTTGAACAGGATGGGCAGCTTGTTGGTCTGTTCTCATCACAGTTTTTCCAGTGTTCACAATCGTCACAACCCACCAGCCATGTCATTGGCTATTAATTGACGGGCAGGACATGGACACCGTTGTTGTAGACCGAGACTCTGTGTACTTAACCGAAGCTTCATGATTGCCTTTAATGATATGTTATGTTTGTTTTATTCCTGTTAGAACACAGGAACACGGGGACACTGAAACTTGTTAAAGGTACAATCATTAGAAAGTTTTTCTTCACACAGAGAACCCTAGACAAATGGAATAAATTGCCAAGTGTCATGATCAGAAAGGGAAACCACACAGGAACAGTGCTGCTTTGACGCTGGGTGCCACCAGTTTGCAAAACCGAGTGGAGAACTTGCGTACACCAGGGACTGAGCTAGCATGAAAATGTGTGTGGCTTTATGCCAAGTTTACGTTTTATACATCGCGATTTGAGCGTGGAAATGGGCTTACACAACATTTTTGTGCGTACGCACCGTTTATACATGAGGCCCTAGGACTTGGCATATCCAAGCTGCATTCTTAGCAGCAGTGCCACTTGTAATTATTGTACTGTATAAATAAACGTATAATATGAGAGGCAATTACAAGGAAATTTAAAGATGATCTTTTTGATCATCTGGCCGAAATCCAGAAGGTACACCCAAAAGTGTACTAGAAGCAAAGTCTTCTTTGTTCAGTGCATTTTGTTTATTTTTTTACATGAATTTGTTCTTTTATATTGTTGCAAGATGCTGGAAAATCAACACATGGTTTTGGTTTTAGCCAACTAGATTTTTTTATCAGGACTATAAATTGGCTACTGTTTGCTCAAAATACAGCAGCATTAATTGTACTGGCATCACTGCACTGGCTACACACATCTTTTAGGACTGATATTAAAATACTCTAATTGTACATAAGGCTCTAAACAACTTTGCATCTTCCTATATTTTGGAACACCTGTGCCCATTCATACCTAAAGCTAGATTCAGATCTTTGTATATCCACTATATGGAATAAAGTATGTGGACATCACTTCTAAATATAGAGTTCAGGTGATTCACTTTTATCAGGTGGATAAAATCAGCACACAGCTATGCACTCTCCATTGACAAGCATTGGCAGCAGAATGGGACGTACTGAAGAACTCAGTGACTTTAAACGTGGCACTCTCATAGGTTGCCACCTTGACCACAAGTCAGTGTGTGTAATTCCTGCTCTGCTACATCTGCCCCAGTCAACTCCAAGTGCAATAATTGTGAAGTGGAAGCATCGAGGAGCAACAACAGCTCAGCCATGAAGTGGCAGACTACGCCAACTTACCACTGAGTGCTGAAGCTAATCGCATTTAAAAATTGTCTATCCTCTGTGGCACTACCCACAACAGAGTCCCAGACTGCTGCTGGAAGCAACATTAGATAAGTAAGGTACAATATAAAAGATAGATAGATAGAGATGAAAGGCACTATATAATAGATAGATAGATAGATAGATAGAGATAGATAGATAGATAGATAGATAGATAGATAGATAGATAGATAGATAGATAGATAGATAGATAGATAGATAGATAGATAGATAGATAGATAGATAGATAGATAGATACTTATGATTTGTATGATTTCTCTTTGGCCTAAGTTTTCCAAAATAACATCAAGCTTAGTTTTGAAAGTCCTTAAGGTGCCATACCTCACCATACTACTTGGTGTACTGACTTTGGAAGAGCAGCTTTTGAGTAGAATTGGAATCAGGAGCCACAAATTTCTAGCAAAGATGAAGGGTTAAGGAAACAGTGCCAAGGTTGTGTACCAAGAATTGTTGTCAGGAAGGAGTGTGGCTAAGTTTGACAACCAATAAAAAAAAGAGAGAGAAAAAAAAAGAAACACATAACCGGAGGCAGATCCATCCATCCACCCATCCATCCATTTTCCAACCCGCTGAATCCGAACACAGGGTCGCGGGGGTCTTTTGGAGCCAATCCCAGCCAACACAGGGCACAAGGCAGGAACCAATCCCAGGCAGGGTGGCAGATCAAAAATCATAGTCAAAAATTATGGCAAAAATAATTCTTAACTAGAAATTTGGTAACAACAAAGATTAACTTCTGGAAGAATCCAATCATGGACAAGTATATCGCAAAGTGGTGGAGCCCAAAAGAAAACCAAAATGGTATCTTTGTAAAACATTGCTTATTTTTAACATTGTTGAGAATGTATCAAGAACAAAATAAAAAAAACAAATGTGACCACAAGGTTCCTTGACTTCATAAACCCTAAAAGCAAAAAGTCCAAAAAGAATCTATCTATCTATCTATCTATCTATCTATCTATCTATCTATCTATCTATCTATCTATCTATCTATCTATCTATCTATCTATCTATCTATCTATCTATCTATCTATCTATCTATTATATAGTGCATTTCATATCTATCTATCTATCTATCTATCTATCTATCTATCTATCTATCTATCTATCTATCTATTATATAGTGCATTTCATATCTATCTATCTATCTATCTATCTATCTATCTATCTATCTATCTATCTATCTATCTATCTATCTATCTATCTATCTATCTATCTATCTATCTATCTGTCTATCTATCTATTATATAGTGCCTTTCATCTCTATCTATCTATCTATCTATCTATCTATCTATCTATCTATCTATCTATCTATCTATCTATCTATCTATCTATCTATTATATAGTGCATTTCATATCTATCTATCTATCTATCTATCTATCTATCTATCTATCTATCTATCTATCTATCTATCTATCTATCTATCTATTATATAGTGCATTTCATATCTATCTATCTATCTATCTATCTATCTATCTATCTATCTATCTATCTATCTATCTATCTATCTATCTATCTATCTATCTATCTTTTATATTGTACCTTACTTATCTATCTGTTATAGGTTGCCTTTCTGATCTATCTATCGATTATATAGTGCCTTTCTTATCTATCTATCTATCTATCTATCTATCTATCTATCTATCTATCTATCTATCTATCTATCTATCTATCTATCTATCTATCTATCTATCTTTTATATTGTACCTTACTTATCTATCTGTTATAGGTTGCCTTTCTGATCTATCTATCGATTATATAGTGCCTTTCTTATCTATCTATCTATCTATCTATCTATCTATCTATCTATCTATCTATCTATCTATCTATCTATCTATCTATCTATCTATCTATGAGTCCTGAATTTGTCTCGCATTTGGACTTGTGTGACAAGAGTTTCTGGCCAAAAACAATGTGGGTGTTGATCCATACTGGCCAGATCTAATTTTTTTCTGTTTTTTTTTTTTTTTGCTCCCAAAATTAAAACTGAGACTGAAGGGAAGAAGATTTGGTATTGTGGAATTAATTCAGAAAAGAAATACAAGAGGCCATAGACACGTAACAAAGGATGAGTATTAGAAACAGGAGAAAAGCCTGGACAAGTGAATTGTATCTCATGGAGAGTATGTGAAGGTGACTGAAAGGGAATTGCTGTCAGGTTTTAAGGTTTTCTTTTTTAACAACTCTGAGAATTTTTGGGTCCCCGCTCACAGTGTAAGGTATAAAAGGCAAAAGAACAACAAAGAGAAACAGAAGAGATCAGAGATGAAAAATAAGGGACATGGAGTTTAGATAAAAATTGAGAGAGATAAAAAAGACTGATGATTATAAAGGCAAAGCTTGTAAATAGACATATAAGACCCACTAGATGTTGTTAATAAAGGAAATCATAGAAAGTAAGAACTCTGACTGCATAATGTTTGAAAGTGGTGTTGTCATTAATGTGCCTGTGGAGAAGCAACCTTGGCACAATGTGCCATGGGTTCCATTACATACACAATTATGAATCAGAAATAAGGTTGCACTCTATGAAAATGCATCTTTGAAGTAATAAAAATGAACATAACAATGACAAATTTTCAACTTAATGTGGAAGCCTGGTGAATTTTGCTCATTTACGTAAGTCTCTTAAATATAAATATAAAATGGTATTGTGCATAAAGAATCTACAATAGAGATTTTTTTTATCCAAAGCAATATAAAATCATTGGTGCATGAAGGCTGATATGGCAAAACTATGCAAACTGTGAACACCAGGTATTATGTTAAAATTATTTCATAATTGCTAGTATATAGCATATAGAAATGATTCAGAAAGCAAAGCATTAAAACCAGTAAAATCGAGTTGCATTGGGATTTTAAATTACCAGGCTGCCATCCTTAACACCCTGAGTGACTCACAGCAAGTCACTTACTGTCTGTGGTCCTTGATGTAAAAAATATACAGCTTTCGAGCTAATGCATTGCCCCACTGAAAATGAAAAAGCTCTGTATGATATTGTATACATAAATGTATGAAATATAAATACTGTAACTCACATGTTTAACAGAGAGGTTGGAACAAACGGCCCGACATTCCCGGGATACACTAACTGTTCATCTAGGCTTTCCTGGTCTATCCGACCGACACCTCACAATGAGAATCCCACCCGGATCCTAAAAAAGTTGGGATGCTGTGTAAAATGTAAACAGAAATAGAACGCAATTATTTTCAAACCATTTAAACCCGTATTTATTTGAAAATAGAACAAAGACAACATATCAGTTGTTGAAACTGAGAATTTTTATTGTTTTATGAAAAATGTATGCTCATTTTGAATTTGAAAAATGTTAGGAAAGAGGCAACAAAAGAGAGTGGAATGCTGAATGCTGGTGGAACATCTCACAACTAACTAGGTTACCAGGTTAGTTACAGTCGGGTCCATAACTATGGTGACACAATTTTTCATAACTTTGGCTCTGTATGCCCCCAAAATGGATTTCAAATAAAGCAATTGTTCTGCTTTACATGCTGTTAGCTGTTACTGTTATTTGTAGATCTGTGCTCCCCCTTTGTCTTGCCATTTATTGACAGTCATGTCACGTCCCACGCTCACAGTGGTGTTATAAATGTCTATGAAACTCACGTAAAACATGTAGGTTCCATAATAAACCTTTGAATACAATACACCCCCTTTATCTCTTGTTTCGGTCATATCCGAAACGCATCTATAAGGTATATAAACCCCTTGGTCTGGTTAGTTGTGGTATGTAGCAGTTTGAACCTCTGTCTATGCGTCTTCTTTTTGTCTCGATCTGACCATGGAAATCACTCACCTTGCAAGTGTCCTCCATCCATCCATTTTCCAACCCACTGAATCCGAACACAGAGTCACGGGGGTCTGCTGGAGCCAATCCCAGCCAACACAGGGCACAAGGCAGGAACCAATCCTGGGCCGGGTGCCAACCCACCGCAGGACTGTAAGTGTCTTTTAAAGCTGTATTGTTTAATGTGTACTGTCTGCTATGTACTGCTTTGTAAATTGTTATTTATCCATCCATCCACCCATCCATCCATTATCCAACCCACTGAATAAGAACACAGGGTCACAGGAGTCCGCTGGAGCCAATCCCAGCCAACACAGGGCACAAGGCAGGAACCAATCCTGGGCAGGGTGCCAACCCACCGCAGGATTGTTATTTATTGTCTTTGTAAATAACTGTATGTTTCTTTTGTATACAGTAATCCCTCACTTATCGCGGGAGATAGGTTCCAAGGCCGACCACGATAACTGAATTTCCGCGAAGTAGGGACACCATATTTATTTAATTATTTAACGTGTATTTGGACATTTTTAAACCCTCCCTGTATTGTTTACAACCCACCCTTTACTCTGTTAATAACAGGGACAACTGCTAAGCAATATGAAATTGGTAGATAAGTTTTCACTTACTGTATAGCGAAGTACACGTAGCTATATATGACATGATGATGGTGATGAATATGCTGCACAGTAAAAATGATGACGATTGAAGGTGATAATCCCCTGAATGCAGTAGCAAGAGCACGTTAATGCTGAATGAGTGAGATGAGACTTCCTGGTTAATGCAGCACTCCGTCGCTGAGCCAATCAGCAGCACACAGGAACTTAACTGCGTGCTCTGATTGGGTAGCTTCTCAGCCATCCGCCAATAGCATCTCTTGTATGCAATCAACTGGGCAAACCAACTGAGGAAGCAAATACCAGAAGTAAAAAGACGCATTGTCTGCAGAAACCCGGGAAGCAGCGAAAAATACGCGTTATATATTTAGATATGCTTACATATAAAATCCGCGAAGTCGTGAATCCGCGAAAAGTGAACCGCAAAGTAGCGAGGGATTACTGTATACTAGGGGGCTTTGCCCCCTGCTCGCTTCACTCTCCAACCCCTTCTCCCCCAGCGCTATGTGCCGTTGTGAATTGGGTGGCTGAAGGCACCCCAAGAAGACGCAGCTGCTCCTCTGAAACCCCTCTTAAATGGTGATACACTCGGAAATACATATATATATATTTTTTTTACCTCCTCTTTGCTCGATCGCCTGGTGTGGCAGAAGTGCCGGCTGAGCACCCGGAAGCACTCTGGGAGTCCCTGGTATTCCTTAGTGCTGACGTCCAGGGCTCTTCAGGCATTCGGGCGCTCCCTGGCAGTGACCACGGGCCCCTATAGGGTTGAGCTTCCATGCTCTGTTCCCGTAGCCCCCATACCAACCAGGGCGGCTGCCCCCTCGTGGTCCAGAGGAGGCGTAATCCCTCTTCCGGTCCTTCCGAGCATCCCGGTTGGGTACTACCCCCAGCCGCTCGCCACAATATGTATATGCCAAGAGATTTAACCACGCCCGGGGCCGGAAATAAAAGACAAAGAGTAGATGACAAGGTAGAGTATTGTAAAGAATTCAAGAACGTTGGCGCGATACACATGCAGAGCAGGTTAGAGATAATGAAAGCACTAAAATTCAAAAGTCTCAAAAAAGTGATAGTAAAGATCACATTACCGCAAACAAATGGAAATTATATATCAGTGAAATAACGGAACAGTGAAAAGAGATCGAATATACTGTTTGGGTTTAAACTTTAAGTCGGAGACTTGTAGATCGTCTAATTCGTGTTGCCATCAGGGAAAAGTAGTGTTTCTTCATAAATTTGTTGTTTGGTGAAATTGAAATGCACATACGAGAGCGGCAGGGACGTGAAGTGGCTGGCACGTAGCGCAGGCTGGGCTGGGGGTTGGTGAGCAAAGAGAGCAAGGGGCAAAGCCACCTAGTATATCTCTTTATTATAATAAAAAAATCTTGGGAGACGAGACATGACTTTCAGAGAGACTTTGTGGAATGAAGTCCCGTGAGACAGAGACTTTTAACATGTGATTCTTTCAAGTCACGCCCACCTTACAACCATTTTCAAACAAGACCACGGTCATCTATCCTCAGTCGTGTGATGCTTTTGTCAGACACACTTCCTGCGCTCTCAGCTCTTATAAATTTTATCAGGACAATAATTTTATACATTCTAGATGACACGTCAACGACTAAGCGAAGAAGAAAGAGCATGGACAAACATTCAAAAAAGAGAGAAAGAAACGATATTCACTCATGGGCAGTTATATTTTGCGTTGTCATGAAGTAAGTCCAAACATGGAATCAAAATTCAAGGCAATCTTGAAGAAAAGTTAATTCCAAATATTGTTTTTACTGAAGTAATGAGACGATGGATGGTGTCCTGGGGGATCTCCTCCCAGATCTGGACCAGGGCATCACAGAGCTCCTGAACAGTCTTAGGTGCAACCTAGCGGGGTTGGATGGACTGAAACATAATTTTCCAGAGGTGTTCTATTGGATTTACAGTAGATCAGGCAAGTAAGCGTGGGGGCCAGTCAATGGTATCAATTACTTCATCCTCTCGCCACATGAGTCCGGTCATTGTTGTGCACCAGGAGGAACTCAGGAGCCACTGCAACAGCATAGGATAAGATAATGGGTCCAAAGATTTCATCCCGATACCTAATAGCAGTCAAGGTGCCATTGTCCAGCTGGTATGGATATGCCTCCCCAGACCATCACTGACCCACCTCCAAACCGGTCATGTTGAACGATGTTACAGGCAGCATAATGTCATCCATGGCTTCTCCAGACTCTTTCATGTCTGTCACATGTGGTCAGGGTGAAACTGCTCTCATCTGTGAAAAGCACAGGGCACCAGAGGTGGACCTGCCAATTCTGGTATAATATGGCAAATGCCAATCGAGCTCCATGGTGCGAGGTGGGCAGTGAGCACAGGGTTCACTAGAGGACATCAGGCCCTCAGGCCACCCTCATGAAGTCTGTATCTGATTGTCTGGTCAGAGACATTCGCACCAGTGGCCTGCTGGAGGTCATTTTGTAGGCTCTGGCAGTGCTCATCCTGTTCCTCCATGCCCAAAGGAGCAGATACCGATCCTGCTGATGTGTTAACGACCTTCTATGGCCCTGTCCAGCTCTCCTAGAGTAACTGCCTGTCTCCTGAAATCTCCTCCATGCCCTTGAGACTGTGCTGGGAGACACAGCAAACCTTCTGGCAGTGGCACATATTGATGTGCCGTCCTGGAGAAGTTGGACTAGCTGTGCTACCTCTGTAGGGTCCAGGTATGGCCTCATGCTACCAGTAGTGACACTGACCGTAAGCAAATGCAAAACGAATGAAAAAACAGACGACGAGGAAAAAATATCACCTGTTAAACTATTCCTGTTTTGGGCATTTCGTCTTATTGTTGCCCCTCTGGAGTACCAAAGCAGCTGAAACTGATGAAGAACCCCCTCTGATACTTAACTGACCAGATCAATAGCCCAGAAGTTTCATTGACTTGATGCTATACTCGGATTAAAACGTGTTCCTTTAATTTTTTGACCCACTGGAATTGTGTTATAGTCAATAAAAATTGAACATTGTTGGAAAAAATTTACTTTTGCCCTGTGCAAAGTAGATGTTTTAAAAAAAATGTCTTATTTATAGTTTGGTAGTATAAAATCTGTGGAGGGGTTATGAAGTGAGTTTCAAAGAATTCCCCCTAGGTGTATGTAAACTTCTGACTTCAACTGCATTTGCATGGTGCTGCTACCACATGAATGGCTGACTAGAGAACTGCATGGATAAGCAGGTGTACAGGTGTTCCTAATAATTTGCTCAGCGACTGTACCTCAAGGCTCAGTCTGAGCGGGTAGAAAGCATATGTCAACATAAGAGTTTAAGGCCTCATGCAAGCCACGAGAGTGTGGGAGGACCTGACACACAGAAGTCATGCAGAGGGTAGCACAATATATTGTAACAGAAGAATATCCCCTCTTACCAAATATGCTTAGTAAACCCCCAGCTATGTAGCCTTAAAAAGCAGACTTCAAAATTAACTGTGTTTATCTTTGAAAAATCAATTTCTTTTATACAAACGTTTACCTTACCTTGCTGCAAGGAAGATGAATCAGTAAAGGGCACTTATTACATATGCAGCAGTTATGGGAGTCCTTTAACCTCAGCCCTGCAGCATGTTAGAGCTTTCTGCATGGTACAGACATTCGTCATGATGATCCTGTTATTTACAAGTTTGTTAAAAATGATTATAATGAAAACCCATCTATCTATCTATCTATCTATCTATCTATCTATCTATCTATCTATCTATCTATCTATCTATCTATCTATCTATCTATCTATCTATCTATCTATCTATCTATCTATCTATCTATCTATCTATCTATCTATTATATAGTGCCTTTCATCTCTATCTATCTATCTATCTATCTATCTATCTATCTATCTATCTATCTATCTATCTATCTATCTATCTATCTATCTATCTATCTATCTATCTATCTATCTATCTATCTATCTCACATCATGAACTGAAAAGGACAACACAATGAAGAGCGCAGGTCAGCTGCCATATTGAGACAGGCCTGTTTTGAAAAGAGCTGACTAAAAATGATGCCTTAACTAGAGACATTTTAAGTAACTAACAAGTATGTCTGCCGCCTGAAACTACACATCACCGTTTATCAGGTTGTATGGTTGCCAATATTCAAATGTACTTTATTTATTGCTATTATTTATGAATATTATCAATAATACATTATTTAAAGTGTAACTTAACTCTGCTTGTCTTTTACTACACCTAATTGCCTGAGGTTATACATGTAGAAGGGAAAGAGGGGATACAATATATGATACAATACCTTATAAAGAGAGGTAAGTCTGTGAGATTTGAGGCATTCTGACAAAGGCTACACATTAATAATACAAAAGGGGAAAGATGAGTAGTAGAGAACTCTACCAAGACAAAACAGTAAGAAACATGTGGGAAATGACGAAAGATGGAGGTTAAAATGCTAAAAAAATTAAAGTGAAGTACAGGAGCAAACAAGAGCTGGTATTGTTTTAGAGGGAAGGCAAGTGGTTGGGAATGAGGACCCCAAAGAAGGGCATGTGGCCAACACCCTGGTGGGGTTCAAGGTCACTCCTGTTAAGTCTAACAGGAGCAGGAACAGCCAACCAACTCCAGATGTCGCCCAACTGCAGGCTGAAGTGTGGTGGTAGGAGATGGGACCAGGGCTCATGGGGTCTCTGCAGGTTCTAAGGGAAGACAGAGAGGAACATCACTTGGACTTGGGGCACCCTGGCACTGACTGCCTGAGGTGGTTGGCGTGCAAGCCCATGTTTTGGTTGACTGCGCTTGTTGGTGGGTATCTCTGCTTGCTGAGAGTGCCTGTTTCAGGTGAGCGGTAGAGGTACACTTTTGAGAGAGAAGCACCATGGCTTATGGTTTTGAGGAATCCACCCATGATTTCAATCTCATATTAAATGGATATATTTATTTGATCACCTGTTTTTATTATGGATGATAAAGGCACTAAGCTCTTGATGACTGTGTATGTTCTCAGTTGCCTGGCTAATCCTAGGGTTAGTTATCAGTGGTTCCAGGTTCATGTGGTTCCAGAAGCTACCAAGGAGCATGGAGCCAACCTGGGCCATTACAGGTCCTCCAAATTCCTATGTGATGCAATGAACTTGAAATTATATTTTTGTTGACCTTGAAGCCCTCTATCATAATCTCCAAAACATTTTCAGGAAACAAAACATTTGAAAACGAAATTGTTGTCTGGAGTTTTTATATAAAAAAATAATCCTAAATCAAAGAAGGTCCTGACAGTCACTCTGCCTAATCAGAATTTAGTGAACACTCCATGATTGCATAGATTCTTCCTGGATGTCATCAAGAGCAACTAGGCTGATCTCAGGTCTGTAGGGTATGAATTATCAGGAAAGATTGCTGGAGTTGAGCCTTTTCAGTTTAAGCGAATGGAACTTATGAGGTGAAATGATTGAAATGTTTAAATTATGAAAGGAATTAGTTCAGCGGATAGACATTGTGACTTTAAAATGAGTTCAGCAAGAACACAGGGACCCTGTTGAAAACTTGTTAAAGGTAAATTTCACACAAACATTATGAAAGTTTAAATTTACACAGAGAGCCACAAACACATGGAATGAGTGACCAAGTAGTTAGTGTGGTAGACAGTAGGACTTTAGGGACCTTCAAAACTCAACTTGATGTTATTTTGGAAGAAGTAAGTGGACAGGACTGGCGAGATCATCAAACTTTTTCTTATCTTCTAATGTTCTAACAGTGTAGACTGGTGGTGGCGCTTTAATGACTGAGTTCTTGTAGCACACCTTGAGTCCCTTGACACAAGCAGAGTTAGCCTGAATGTTAAAGGATATGTGAACGTCATTAATGATCAGGTGCGTGTCTTCATAGCTGTGGTGTACACACATGAGTAGTCTGTAAAGTGTAGCTGCCATTAACAGTCTTCAGTATCCATATTTATTAAGCGTCTCAGAGTAGGAAAATGGCCCTCAAAAAATTCAGAGTGACAGAAACTCAGCCCTACTCTTCGAGGTAGGGGTAAAAGAATTTTATTGGTTTTCCCTAATTTAGCAAACTTCTCCTAACCTCACCAGGATTTAGGAGAACTTGTGAGTGGCCCTAACTCTCTAGGAGCTGTCAGAAGATGGTGTTCAGACAGAGATTGGCACGGTAAAGCTGAATGTATTGCAAACTCTGGATAAAAATGAACTCGTAAAAAGATATTGATTTGACAGAGATGGAATAATAGTCACAGCAAATCTTGTATATAAATCGTGTAAGCTGTGGACTCTCAGCCGAAATGAAAGTGTTAGTAACATTATTTGTAAGATGCAGCTTTGCAATAGTGAAGATTTGGATATGTCACAGCCAGCCATTCCTCAAATTTTGCACTCAATTTTAAATATCCACATGACCGTCATCATCAAGTTCTTCCATGTGAACCCTGAATACCATGAGGACTGATTGAGGTCATTTATTTTAGGTAGAATGCCTAGAGGGGGTTGGGTGGTCTTGTGGCCTCGGAACCCCTGCAGATTTTTTTTTTCTCCAGCCATCTGGAGTTTTCTTTATGTTTTTTCTGTCCTCCATTGCCATCAGACCTTACTTTTATTCTATGTTAATTAGTATTGCCTAATTTTATTTTTTATATTTTGTCTTTTTTCTCTATCTTCATCCTGTAAAGCACTTTGACCTACATCACTTGTATGAAAATGTGCTATAGAAATAAATATTGTTGTTGTTGTTACAACTCATAAGGTAATATGCAGATTTATACATTTCCCCAGTAACCTTATTTGTAAGATGCAGCTTTGCAATAGTGATGATTTGGATATGTCACAGTCATCCATTCCTTGAGTTTTGCACCAAACTTTAAATACCCTTACAACACATGAGGTAATAAGCAGATTTATACATTTCCCCATCACACCACGTGAGGTAACGTTAAGGCAAGCTGCATTCACGCAAATCGAGATCATTTCTCCAGGTGTAAATGAGCACACCTAAGAGGACCACAGACGATATCGCAGTAACATCGCACGGGTGGTCGCGGATGCAAACCGTATTGTGGTAGCCTGCCTATGACCTTGAAGATAAGGGGTTGGTTGGGTGATGGATAGCGAAATGTCACACAGGTACGCTGAGCTCTGCATTCCACAAACTCCTGTTCCAGTGTGGTGCTGAGGTGTCACTCACTGCACTCGAGTCCCAGTCCAGGTGGCTCGTTGTGTGATGGGTGCAGCAACATGCTATCAGCGCTTGCTCCCAACCTCCTCCTCCTGGAACATTCCTGTTACAGTTTACAAGCCCAGGAATGTTAAAGAAGGCAGGCAAGCACAGACTTAGAAACAGCGCAGGAATAGCTGTGGCTAGTTTCAGTAACTGTTACTTACAGGGCTAAAACAGCAGGAAGAAAATTCATCTTGAATGTACGGCTGTGGATCGTTCATCCAGCCAGCCATTTTCTGAACACACTTTATCCTGACCGGTGTCACATTGAAGTTGGAGACCACCCCAAGCAAAGGGTGCAAGACAGGAATAATCCCTGGAGCATTTATTGTTAAATTGTTATTCTGGTGTTACACTTATTAAGTGTGTGTGTCTCAGTCATCCATCTTGGTGCTCATTACAGTATGTTGTTTCTTGTTGTTTATTTTCTGTCTTTATATTATTGCAAAATGGAAACAATTATGTGAACCTTAGCACAGTAACCTTATAATAATAATAATTCCTTACATTTATATAGCACTTTTCTCACAATCTTATTATGTCTTCCTACTTCTTTTCTGCTACTACTATGAACAATATTATTATTATTACCAGTAATGGCGTACTGCACAATAGCATGCAGTGAATACACTTGACTTGAGCATTCCTAGTTTTCATCCTCTTTCTCTGTACGTTTAGCATTCGTTGGCTCAGAGGTTGATGCTCTTGCTGCTTCCTGAGCAGCTCTTCTTTAATCCAACCTAGCGGCCCGCTTTCATCAGCATCTTTTCATGTTAAAACTGATTAAGTCAGTGTTTGTGTTGCAATTACTTACGTTTTTCTTAATTTTTCACTTAAGCTGGTACTTGAGTCTTCAATCTGCCTCAAGAATGATTTAAAGTATGAAGAGGTAGGGGAAGTGAAGGTGGTAGGGATGAGAACGGCGCCCGTACACATGCGCCACACGGCCGTCCTGCTGCTGAGAGTTGATTCTACATTAAAATAAAATTAATATACAAAGAGGAATAACCTTGGAGGTCAATCATCACCCTGAAAGCGGATAGTAGATGTCACGTAGTGTATGTGTACCAAATTTCAGGTCAATCAGGTCAAACGGTTTGCGAGCTACAGGTGATTTAAAATCCTGGGAAGACAAACGAACAGCCACGGTAGTGTATCCTCTTTAATAAAACCCCTGTGTGCATCCAGTGTCCATGTGTGTGTGTCTTCTGGTGAAGTGCGCATGTGCGGGGCACGGTGCGATGCTTCAAAGCAGATGCTTCAAAGGCCACCTGACGCGTCACACAAGACAGAGCGGGCGGAACCTATAAAATATCACGCGGCAGATCCAATTGGATTTCGGTAAAGACCTAAAACGTAAAACATGAAAAATCCAATCGGGTACTGAGACGTGGAGACCAGCTTCCCCATTGTTGTGCAAGTGTTCACTCTGAGGATGTCAGATTTGCGATTAAGAAGCTTGGCCCGGTAAAGTGTAAAGTGTCAGTTGTTGAAGGGGTTTTCCTAAATATACAAATTTTCATGCAATTACAAAACGATGACTTTTAAAAGTAGATTTATTTTCGCGCACATTACATCAGTTGCAGGAGAGAATCTGCTGATTGCCCACTGTTGTGACAGAAAATTAAACGCATATTACGGACAGCAAAGCCAGTATTACTGTCAGAGAAAATTACAGGCATTTTACGGAAAAAATTTACCGAGGTAAAAGGCCCCTTGCCATTTAATATAGACTGTTCCTACTAATGTTTATGGACTACTGTTCTAGCGCCCGTTATTGTAACGGGCTTAATGTCTAGTTAAATATAAAGACCAGTAACAGTGTACTGCACGATAACGTGCAGTGAATGCACTTGACTTATACTTTTCATCCTCTTTCTCTGTACGTTTAGCATTTGTTTGATCAGAGGTTGATGCTTCTGCTGCTTCCTGAGCAGCTCTTCTTTTCTCCACCCTAGCGGCCCGCTTCTTCTCTTCTTCTGTCAGCATCTTTTCACGTTAAAACTGATTAAGGCAGTTTTTGTGTTGCAATTACTTATGTTTTTCTTAATTTTTCACTTAAGCTGGTACTTGAGTGTTCAATCTGCCTCTAAAATGATTTAAGATATGAAAAGGTAGGGGAAGTGACAGCAAAGGTGGTAGGGATGAGAACGGCACCCTTACGCATGCTGTTGATTCTACAATAAAATAAAATAAAAACAAGTTGAGGAATAACCTTGGAGTTCAATCATCACCCTGAAAAGCGGACAGTAGACATCATGTTAGTATATGTGTACCAAATTTCAGGTCAACAGGTCAAACAGTTTGCGAGCTACAGGTGATTTAAAATCCTGTACAGACAAACGGACAGCCACCATAGCGTATTATATAAGAAGATTATTATTATTATTATTATAACATTAGAACACTCTAGACGAGAACAGGCCATTCAGCCCAACAAAGCTCACCAGTCCAATCCACTTAATTCTACCAAAATAACATCAAGTCGATTTGTTTTGAACCTAGTTTTGTTAAACTTGACTTACTTGTATGGAATGTTATTTGATTTTAATAAAATATTAAAAAAAAAAAAGTCTTACTGTCTACCACACTACTTGATAGCTTATTTTATGTGTCCACAGTTCTTTGTGTAAAGAAACACCTCCTAATATTTGTGCGAAATTCACCCTTAAGTTTCCAACTGTGTCCCTGTGTTCTTGATGAACTCATTTTGAAATAACTGTCTCGATCCACTGGTCTAATTCCCTTCATAATTTTAAACACTTCAATCATGTCACCTCTTAATCTTCTTTTGCTTAAAATGAAAAGGCTCATCACTTTTAATTTTTCCTCATAAATCATCCCCTGTACCCCTGAATCAGCCTGGTCGCTCTTCTCTGGACCTTTTCTAGCGCTGCTTTGTCCTTTTGGTAGCCTGGAGACCAAAACTGCACACAGGACTCCAGATGAGGCCTCACCAGTACATTATTATTATATCCAACCCCTGCGTAACTTCAACTTTGTGACTGATGCTTGAACATTATCCTGAAGAATTTGTTGATATTGGGTTGAATTCATCCGACCCTCGACTTTAACAAGGGCCCCAGTCCCTGAACTAGCCACACAGCCCCAAAGCATGATGGAACCTCCACCAAATCTGACAGTAGGTAGCAGGTGTTTTTCTATAAGAATCACCCAACAGTGTTCAAGATGCAAAACCTTTGTTGTGTAGTGTTATTATTATCATCATTATCATTATCATCTTCATCTTTGCAGTGTAGCCATAGTGTTAGAATCAGAAAACTACAAAACATCATCATGAGTTCCAATTTGTGGCTCAGAGTCTCGTCAAATCAAGACATCAAGTCAAGACGTCATTCATTCTCAATTGAGAATTCTCACTCTCACTAGCTGGGAGTACGTGTAGGACACTTTCTAAATACTTCACAAATCCTACTCTGAGGTAGGACAAACATCTTCTACTAGTCAGACTTTAAGTGCATTTCCAAGTAGCAATTCTGAGATGCTTGGTAAATACAGGCCCAGATCTCAATCCATTTTTATTGCACTCCTCACCTTACCCCTACTTTCATCCAACCTTCTACTGTACTGAACTAACCACATTCATTACTGTGGTACCAGCTGAGTTAGGACAAAATAGAAACCCACTGTGGCAGATCATACAAACTGTTAAGTTCTTTAAATCACTCTTTACGATGGGAGGCTTGGCTCACAACAATGCAAGGGAAATGAAGAAAGCCGCATAAACAGAATTCCTATTGTGTTAGCCTACGTATGTGTGATGAGTCCTGGCTCTTAGCCCACAAGGACCAGCCATATCCTGTTATGATAGGCTTTTCACAAGCTTCTTTAAATCAATAAGACAATTATTATAGCAAATCACAACTTTGAAGACTAAAGGCTTTAGAGGTTCACGTCGGCTGAATGTATTCCATTAGTCATTAGTGAACCCCCAGCCTCAGAAATGGATTGAGGCCTCTATAAAACTCATTTTAAAATAATGGCAGTGTTTAGCCCTGCCTCATTAAGTTTCTTTTTTAATGGATGGATATAACCTTCATAATTTAGTTGCCAGAATAACAAGACTTGTATTTCCAGCAGCTCTTTAGAGTTCATGCGGGAGCTGATGAAAGTCGCAGTGGAAGCTGTGCTGTTCTCTTGCTGTCACAGATGGCAGTACGAGTGAAAGAATTTAGCTTCAGTCAGGCAAGATAAGAGAAATGCTGGTTTGGAGGGGATATGTGTGCACACGCATGTGGTGGTGTGTGGTGGTGTGTGTGTGTGTGAGACTGTGCTTTGTGCTGCTGAATCTCTGCAGATCTGACACCTCGAGGAACCACAGATTCCTAAAGGCTTCAATAAATTTGGAGTGCTGCAGCCACCCCTTCAGTCCAGACGGTTTAATGTGTGTGTGTGTGTTGATAGGTGATTGAAGACAAAATACATTTAGCCCTTAAACTGTCACATACTTGGAGGGGTGAATGCATCCCCGGACACCAAATATGTTTTTGCTGCACTTTTTAAGGAAATGGCACAATTCACAATTCATATTTGAATCTGATAATATGTTTGATAATTCATTCTTTACTGGAGGTCCTAGCCCTCTAATAGCCAGTCCTAGAAGGTTAAATGATTACAAATTTCAAACATAAACATGTGGGATATTGTTTAAGATTATTTCAAGGCCAGTGATTCCGAATACGGCGTTAACTTATGATTTCTGATCCTTTACTAGTAGTAGTAGTTTATTTATATAGCGCCCTTCACAGACAAAAGGTCACAGAGCACTGGACAGCAATACAATACAAATACAACAGTTAACCCTTATACTCCCACATACTTGGGGGGTTAATGCACCCCTGGACGCCAAATACTTTTTTGCTGCACTTTTTAAGGAGATGTCACAATTCACAAAGAAAAAGTGAAATTTTAATGGAACACTTATTTTTTTCATGCAAAGAGTATCACAATTACTGCAACACTGATCATTTTACACGCTGTCAATGAACAGTAAAAACTATTAACAAAAACTACTGCAACAATCTACTATTATATGTAGAAGGTGAAACTGACGACATTGATGAAATTCAACAAATCACCGAGCCAACTGCACTTGAACTGACTGCACACAAGCACACAGAGGCCAACACTGATGTTGTCAGGCTAGTCTAGTGTAGTGGCTGAATCTCAGGGACAGTGATGCTGATTCGCTGGGGGGCGCCAGTGGTCATGAGCTGGCTGCTCAACGAATGGACAGCACGGACTGATCGGCTCCGGTGTGCTGGCAAATTGCTCTGTGAAGCGACTATAGCTGGTTGTGGCCTTCAACAAATGTACATCACCGAATATACTCGGCTCCAGTGTACTGGCAAATTGCATTGGGAACCAACTATAGCTGGTTGTGGCAGTTTAAGGATTAAAAATATTTTATTTTTTTCATATTATTAACCCAGCAAACATACCGAGATTGGGCAGGTGTAGGCCCTATGTGGGCATCCAACAATGGCCCAATTGGGCAACATTGGCCCTCCATATGCTGTACCAGTGATAATAAATAGACAGGAAGCCCAAAGGTCAGGAATCTGAAAAAAAAGTCCCATCTCTTCATTTTCTATACCTGCTTATCCAGGGTAGAGTGGCTGGCACCTGGAGCCTATCCAAGCAAGCAATGGGTGCAGGCAGGAACCACCCCTGGACAGGGCACCAGTCCATTACAGAGTGAACACACTCACACAGAAAGTATAGAGCTAATTTAGGACCACCAGTCCACCTAACCTACATGATATTGGACTGTGGGAGGAAACCACCATGAGAACAGGGAAAACATGCAAAGTCTACACAGGGAAGGTATGGGATGTGAATCCTGGCCTCTCTACTGTGAAGCTGTGTTACTGACTCAGTGGCAACATTACAAACTGGGAAACTCTGGGGTAGTGATCACATTAGCCAGCGTTACCAAGCCATCATTTGGCCAATGTGGGACTTGCTGAACTTACAGTGCCAGCCATTAGCCCATTGTGGGCTACTAGGGGAACTTTGCTTAAGGGGCCCCTTGTAGAAGCCCCCACATGTGGGCAGTGAGGTATTGAATTAGGTTTTAAAAAGCACACACTGCCTGCCCAAGGTCTTCCCATAGGGGGCATTATATGCTTGTTTGCTGGGAAGTCAGATGCTGCTGAATTTCCTGAAATTGCTTCTTGTTATATTCTGGATGCTGACTCACATCTTTTTCTCTTGGGTTGGGGTGGAATTTTGCTTTGTTTGTTTGCTTTGTTAAGTTTGACTTAGTTGTATGGACTGTTATCTGCTTCTAATTAAAATTAAAATCAATAATTAAATAAATAATATTCTGTACTGGCAGGGACATCTGAATGTGCTACCAAACCCACTACAGATGATTCAAAATGCAGCAGCATATCTTGAATTCAAGCAGCCAAGGCAGATACAAGTCACTCCTCTATTCAGGATACTACACTGGCTCTGTGTGGAGCGGGACATCAAGTTTAAATCCTTGATGCTTAATCAAGAGTAGTCAATGGATCGGCACCTACAGTATGTACAGTATATGGAGGCACTCATGAGATCCTGTGTTTCTTCTCATCCACTCAGATCTTTCAGTCAATAGCCCAAAATCTCAATCTAGACCCTTAATGTGGAGCTCCTAGCTGGTGAAATGAGTTACCCACCTCTATCTGAACCGCTGACTCCCTCACTGTGTTTAAGACGCATTTGAAGACTCCAGATCGATAAATATTTGTCTAATCGATAATGGTTGGGATGGTAGGTTCTTAGTAGCTAAGGAAAAAAGTGAATCGTCTAGTGTGGCTCTGCTTGGATTGGAGCTCTTCACTTGAGATGGTCAGTTTTGTAATCTTGTCCCACAGCCCTTCTATTAAAGTAGTCCCCCGAGGAATGTCTCCTTGGTTACGCTGACCCCATTTGTAAGTCACTTGTAAACGTAAATGTAATACAGGGCATCTTGAATTTCAAAGAGCGATTGATAACGGGCCACTTGAGAGGTGGGCATCAAACTAAAAGAAGGGTGAATTTAGGGCATAATGTGTAGATAGATAGATAGATAGATAGATTGATAGATTGATAGATAGATAGATAGATAGATAGATAGATAGATAGATAGATAGATAGATAGATAGATAGATAGATAGATAGATAGATAGATAGATACTTTATTAATCCCAAGGGGAAATTCACAAATTCATTAGACCATTAGAACAATCTAGACAAGAACAGGCCATTCACTCTAACAAAGCTTGCCAGTCCTATCCTCTTATTTCTTCCAAAAAACATCAAGTTGAGTTTTGAAAGTCTCTAAAGTCTTACTGTCTACCACACTACTTGTTCTACTTGTGTCTGTGGCTCTCTCTGTAAAAAAAAACTTCCTAAAGTTTGTGGAAAATTTCCCCTTAACAAGTTTCTAACTGTGCCCCTGTGTTCTTGATTAACTCATTTTAAAGTAATAGTCTCGATCCAGTGGACTAATTCCCTTCATAATTTTAAACACTTCAATCATGTCATCTCTTAATCTCCTTTAAAGGCTCAGTTCTTTTAATCTTACCTCATAACTCATCTCCTGTAGCCTTGAAATCAGCCTAGTTGTTAATCTCTGGACCCTTTCAGGTGCTGCTGTGTCCTTTTTGTAGCCTGGAGACCAAAACTGCACACAGAACTCCAGATGAGGCCTCACCAGTGCGTTATAAAGCTTGAGCAGAACCTCCTGTGACTCCAGACAGCCCAAAGGCGCTTTATAACCTGACATTCTGTGTGCTTTCTTAACTGCTTCCGAACAAGGGCAAAGCTACTTTTCAATCCCTTTAAAGAAAATGTGGAAAACTATCTGCATACATATAAGCTAGGAAATAACACGACACATAAGCAAGAAACACAATACAAACTGTGTTGCAGTGTTTTTAAATTGTTGACACAAATTAAAATACAGCATATCTTATCATCCTAAGATTTTTACATTTGCTCCGAGGACAACACAGCTTTTAAGTATTTGTCCATATTTTTTTTTTATTTATTAACATTTCTGTACTCCCTTCTTTACAGTCTACCGTTGTAGACATTGTTGTAGCTTCCCAACTCACCAATTACCTAACCTCTAATAATTTGATGGAACCCTTTCAGTCTGGTTTCAGGGCGCGGCACAGCTGTGAAACTGCTCTGCTATGGGTAACCAATGATTTGCTTATGGCAGCAGACTCTGGACAAACCAGCATATTAATTCTGTTAGACCTCAGTGCAGCATTTGACACTGTCAGTCATGACATCCTACTGTCCAGAATGGAGAACATGCTGGGTATCTCTGGCACTGCCCTCCAGTGGTTCAAGTCCTATCTGACTGATAGGCAAGAGTTTGTTAGTCTTGGCAAGAGCAGATCCAGCTCAGCGCCAGTCACACAAGGGGTTCCTCAGGGCTCTGTCCTCGGTCCTCTGCTTTTCTGTATTTACATGCTTCCCCTTGGCCATATTATCCGTAGTTATGGATTGGGTTATCATTTTTATGCAGACGATACTCAACTCTATTTCAATGTTAAAAGTGGAACTTCATCAGAGCTTTCTCAGCTCACAACCTGCCTTAGTGAAATTAAAACCTGAATGGAGCAGAACTCTTTAAAGTTAAATTGCAATAAAACTGAACTCCTGCAAATTGGGACTAAAATGCAACTTAATAAAATGAGCTCCTTCCCAGTCCATCTTGGCAGTGATCTCATCAGACCTGCCTCTACTGTAAAAAATCTTGGTGTCATTTTTGATTCCTCCCTCTCTTATTCCGCCCACATAAATCACATTAAGAACCTTTCTTACTTTCACCTCCATAACATATCCCGTGTTCGCTCCTTCCTCTCCTTCTCTAATGCTGAGAAACTTGTCTGTGCTTTTATCACATCCCACATCGATTATTGTAATTCCCTACTGGCAGGTGCCCCTTCTAGATAGATAGATAGATAGATAGATAGATAGATAGATAGATAGATAGATAGATAGATAGATAGATAGATAGATAGATAGATAGATAGATAGATAGATAGATAGATAGATAGATAGATAGATAGATAGATAGATAGATAGATAGATAGATAGATAGATAGATAGATAGATAGATAGATAGATACTTTATTAATCCCAATGGGAAATTCACATTCTTCAGCAGCAGCATACTGATACAATAAATAATATTAAATTAAAGAATGATAATAATACAGGTGAAAAAAACAGACAATAACTATGTATAATGTTAAATATTAACGTTTACCCCCCCTGGTGGAATTAAAGAGTCGCATAGTTTGGGGGAGGAACGATCTCCTCAATCTGTCTGTGGAGCAGGACAGTGACAGCAGTCTGTCGCTGAAGCTGCTCCTCTGTCTGGAGATGATACTATTAAGTGGATGCAGTGGATTCTCCATAATTGATAGGAGCCTGCTGAGCGCCCTTCGCTCTGCCACAGATGTTAAACTGTCCAGCTCCATGCCAACAATAGAGCCTGCCTTCCTCACCAGTTTGTCCAGGCGTGAGGCGTCTTTCCTCTTAATGCTGCCTCCCCAGCACACCACTGCGTAGAAGAGGGCGCTCGCCACAACTGTCTGATAGAACATCTGCAGCATCTTATTGCAGATGTTGAAGGAAGCCAGCCTTCTAAGGAAGTATAACCGGCTTTGTCCTTTCTTGCACAGCGCATCAGTATTGGCAGTCCAGTCTAATTTATTATCCAGCTGCACTCCCAGATATTTATAGGTCTGCACCATCTGCACACAGTCACCTTTGATGATCACTGGGTCTATGAGGGGTCTGGGCCTCCTAAAATCCACCACCAGCTCCTTGGTTTTGCTGGTGTTCAGGTGTAGGTGGTTTGAGTCGCACCATTTAACAAAGTCATTGATTAGGTCCCTATACTCCTCCTCCAGCCCATTCCTAATACAGCCCACGATAGCAGTGTCATCAGTGAACTTTTGCACATGGCAGGACTCTGAGTTGTATTGGAAGTCCGATGTATATAGGCTGAACAGGACCGGGGAAAGTACAGTCCCTTGTGGCGCTCCTGTGTTGCTGACCACAATGTCAGACGTGCAGTTCCCAAGACGCACATACTGAGGTCTGTCTTTAAGATAGTCCACGATCCATGCCACTAGGTATGAATCTAATCCCATCTCTGTCAGCTTGTCCCTAAGGAGCAGAGGTTGGATTGTGTTGAAGGCGCTAGAGAAGTCTAGAAACATAATTCTTACAGCACCACTGCCTCTGTCCAAGTGAGAGAGGGATCGGTGTAGCATATAGATGATGGCATCTTCCGCTCCCACCTTCTCCTGATATGCAAACTGCAGAGGGTCAAGGGCGTGTTGAACCTGTGGCCTAAGGTGGTGAAGCAGCAGCCTCTCCATGGTCTTCATCACATGTGATGTCAGAGCAACAGGCCGAAAGTCATTCAGCTCACTAGGACGTGATACCTTTGGGACTGGGGTGATACAAGATGTTTTCCAAAGCCTCGGGACTCTCCCCTGTTCCAGGCTCAGGTTGAAGATGCGCTGTAGAGGACCCCCCAGCTCCGATGCACAGACCTTCAGCAGTCGTGGCGATACTCCATCTGGACCCGCTGCTTTGCTGGCACGAAGTCTCCTCAGCTCTCTGCTCACTTGCGCTGTTGTAATTATGGGTGGGGATGTCTTTCCTATGCTGGTATTAGCAGAAGGATGTGTGGAGGGTGCAGTACTCCGAGGTGAGAGTGAGAGTGGGTTAGGGTGGTCAAACCTGTTAAAAAAGTTGTTCATTTGGTTTGCTCTCTTCACGTCTCTCTCAATGGTGGTACCCCGCTTCGAGCTGCAGCCAGTGATGATCTTCATCCCATCCCACACTTCCTTCATGCTGTTATTCTGCAACTTCTGCTCCAGCTTTCTTCTGTACTGCTCCTTCGCCGCCCTGAGTTGGACTCGGAGTTCCTTCTGCACGCGCTTGAGCTCATGCTGATCACCGTCTTTAAAAGCCCTTTTCTTCTGATTCAAAAGGCCCTTGATGTCACTTGTAATCCATGGCTTGTTGTTAGCATAGCAGCTTACTGTTCTTACTGGAACTACAATGTCCATACAGAAGTTGATGTAGTCAGTAGTGCAGTCAACAACTTCCTCAATGTTCTCATTATGAGATCCCTGCAGGATATCCCAGTCTGTAGTTCCAAAACATTCTCTCAGAGTATTCTCAGCCTCCGGAGTCCACTTCCTGAATGATCGTGTGGTTACAGGTAGGACTCTAACTTTTGGTTTATAGTGAGGCTGAAGCTGAACCAGGTTATGATCTGCTTTCCCAAGCGCAGGCAGTGGGGTGGCGCTGTATGCGTCTTTAACGTTTGCATAAAGTAAATCAATAGTCTTATTTCCCCGGGTGTTACAGTCCACATACTGGGAGAATGCAGGTAATGTTTTGTCCAGCGTCACATGGTTAAAGTCTCCAGCGATTAGCACAAGCGCCTCAGGGTGCTGCGTTTGTAACTTAGCAACAGCAGAATGGATGATGTCACTCGCTGACTCCACGTCTGCCCGAGGAGGAATGTATACAATAACAGCAATGACATGTCCAAACTCTCTGGGCAAATAGTAGGGACGTAAACTTACGGCCAACAGTTCGATATCCCTGCAGCAAGTGGAGATTTTGACGTTAACATGTCCAGAGTTACACCACCGTGTATTAACATAGAGAGCGAGTCCTCCTCCTTTGTGCTTACCACAGGTACTTGCATCTCTGTCCGCTCTAACTGTGCTAAACCCGGGTAGCTCCACGTTGGCATCTGGGATGGTGTTATTTAGCCAGGTTTCGTAAAAACACAACAAACTGCATTCTCTGTAGGTCCTGACATTTTTCACCAGCGCAGCCAGTTCGTCGATCTTATTTGAGATTGAGTTTACATTCCCCAGAATCACAGAAGGCACCGAAGGCTTGAAACGCCACTTTCTCGCAAGCCGCTTCATTTTTAGCTTAGTGCCGGCTCTGCTGCCACGATATCGCCTTCTTACCTCGTCAGGTAAATATGGAACCACACCGGCACTGGCATTTGTTCTCAGCGCCCGAAGTTGAGTACTTGAATAGGCGAGTCTCGGCGTGTAAAAATCCATGCCCACGTTGTAAAAGTAAGTGTGTCCAGGGAAGGAATCCACATAAAATAAAGTAATAGGAGTGATCAATAAATAAAATAGAAAAATAAAAGTAGAAAAGTACACATACATATACAGTCATACACGGAGCTGCTGAAAAGGCTGCCACTCACGGCGGCGCCGGATGCACGAAAGGCCAATAATCTTATATCACAGCTCCAGCTTATTCAAACTCAGCTGCAAGAGTCCTTACTCGGACCAGCAGCAGCGAGCACATCACACCCATACTGCTCCGTCTTCACTGGCTCCCTGTGTCCTACAGAATCGAATATAAAATCCTACTAATAACATACAAAGCCTTAAATAACCTCGCACCAAACTACATCAGTGACCTTCTCCATCACTATGTGCCTGTCCGCCCACTAAGGTCCTCTGATTCTGGCAATCTTGTTGTGCCCCTCACTAATCTACACTCCATGGGTGACAGGGCCTTCAGCTGTATAGCGCCCAGACTCTGGAACGACCTACCGAAATTAATCAGGTCAGCTGACTCCATGAATTCTTTTAAAAAACAACTCAAAACTCATCTGTTCAGGAAGGCTTTTAGCACTACTTGACTTTATTACCCTTCTCTCAGTTTACTTCTCTGTCAAGATGCTCATGTAACCTGTGTGTGTGTGCGTGAGACCATCAATTATGTTGTCTGTTTCTTTTTTTTTTTTTTTCAGAATTCACTGTCTTAATCTTCTTTATTTATTTATCTGGTTTGTACAATGCTATATACTGTATATGCTGCTGTTCTTTATTATATTCTGTAAGTGCCTTGAGCATGGGAAAGGCACTATATAAATAAAATGTATTATTACCGTTCATTCAGTAATTAAGTGGCAGCTTTTGTAACCATAAAACTTGACTCTCCTCCTCCTCCTCTTCCTCCTCTTCCATTGCCTCAGTCTGCTTAGAGCCGAGTGATTTTGTCGAGAAAAGCTCAGCTGGAGGCTCGAAGAAAATTCCCCGCTGGTGTTACACATGAGTGAGTGTCAGCATGTCTGCAGATGTCACCTATCATTCGGCGGCTTTCTTGGTGGCTTTAAGAAACTTGGCAGCCAGAGACAGCACACATCTAGGCCCTCAAGAGGGAATTCTTGCATTATTATTCCTGCTTTTCATGCACATTGATGTACTTTTTTCTCAGCCAGTGAATCAGTCAATCAGTTTTTATTTTATATGGTGTCTTGCATAATGATCAGCATCACAGTTGTGGACACTTTTTGTGACTGAAGACAGAGAAGAAAATTAAAATTAGTCAAAACCTTTTATTAATACATACCAGGCAAAGGTAAAATGTCAGAGAAACACAGTCCTAGGACACCGCACTTCATCTGCCTCGAGCGCAGATGTCCTTGTTCTTTTATACCCTTCTAATCTCCTGATCGTTGACTATGTAAGTAAAAAATAGCATCCTGACTCATTGTACTTTTCCAGTTTTTGTAAAGTCATTACCCTAAAGGTATATTTTCTTGTCACACACATCATCAAAAGAAACTTCTAGAAAGTATACATGCTTTTTGTCACGCACGCCAAACACAAACAAGTTTCATCACTCTGTCCTATTTTCTATACACACATACATTTTGTTCAATTACATCTTTTTTTGTTTCCACACTCCTCCCTTTTTGAACAAAAATGATGTGGGCCTATATAATTCTATTTTGAAATGGTTGATGAAGGGGAAGGGGGATAGGAAGTGGAAGAAGCTATACGAGACATGCGCTCCTCATGTAGCATATATGCCCTTTCCATAGAGGCGGTAAAGTACTTAGATATTATATTGCGAAACAAAGGGATAATACAACAACCAACCAGGAGGAGGAGACAAAATGTCACAACCAAAGAAATAAAAACAGATCTTATCCATTGTCCCCAGGATCCGAAGGAGGATGTAAACCACTGATCCCAAGGATTTGTAATGCCAGAATTAGTGGAAAGTTCTTTAGAGAGAGCAGTAAGGCCTGCCAATGCACGAGTTATTGATCCATCTGGCGCGGTATTATTTGGAATATATGTACAACAAGCATCACCAAACATAGCACAGACACCTCCCTTTTCGGCAAGTAACATGTCCAGGGCTAGACGATTTTGCCAAGTCATCAGAGAAGTACGATCAAGCTGTTCATGTATGCCTTCAATAGCGTCTTTGGTGAAGTTAAGGAAACGTTGCTGGTTATAATAAAGATAATTAATCCAGTCTACATTCTTATTAATAGTAATTTGGGGTATGATAGATTCAAAACCAGCTGCGACTTGATCCCTAGCTTTAAATCTGTCTGGGACACCCCTAGGGACTCCAATAGCATCTATGTATACTCCAGGGCCATGTAAGGAGATATCAGTAGGCGTATGGAAAAGGGAGCGGGTATGTCGGAAATAAAAAGGAGGTGTGAAATAATATGGGGAGTGAGAGGGAGGTAAGGATAGGAGTCTAAAAGGCATAACTAATTGGATTGGAGCACAGGTACCAGACCAGTTAGGGGGAAGGGTGGCAAATAATTTGGACCTACTACACATCCACCAAATATCTGATCTAGGAGTGGTTTGGGAGAGAAGAAAGGAAGACAGAACGGTGTTCAGAGAAAAGTTAACCTGAAAAGTTTGAGAACAGAAAGAAAATGGTAATTCTCCTACCCATGTCGTTCCATAAGATTTGAAACATGTATAATTTCCTTCGTGAGTTTGAAACATAGGGGTATCCATGTGACGGGTGGGGGGAAAAAGAATAGATAGATTAGAACACTTTGAACTAGAGAGGGGTTTCTTAGAAGTAGTGAATAAATACAGAAGGCAGGGCAACCCCACGGGGTCAGAAATGTTAGATAATGGGAAAGGGACTGTAGCTAAATGGGGACGGGCTGCAGCGCACGCATAACAATGAGAACGATTAACTTGCTTAGCTGAATAGAGAACCCACTGCAACCATCTATTCTGATCCCCATAACCAGTTTCTACTGAAAAAGTGGATGAAAGGGTAGAAATATTCATAATCTTAACAGGAGAAAAATCTGAACCAAAAGTTGGGGTGATGGGTGTGTGTGCCAGAGAATGAGGGGTGTTAGTAACAGGATCGTCAATCTTAATTAGAAATCTCCCTAAAGGGTCTGTTCCAGATACATATGCCCCTAATACATAAATACCTGAGTCATGCAAAGAGGGGTTCTTCAAAGTAATGATCAAGGGGTTACAATGGTTGTCAGCACATTCATGAGAGGCATGTCCTTTTATGATAGAAAACCGATTTTTCAAACCGTATTTTTGAGCCTCAAAAGGTTGATAACCCCAGTCCTCAGTTCCAGTGTTAGCAAAAACCCATTGCCAGTTGTCGCAGTCACTTCCCCTCATACACACGTATTTGTCAGATCCGGTCCACTGGGCTTGTCGACCAGTTCCACAGTTGATAATAGAGCAGAAATCAAACTGCACTGATGTGGTAATTCCCAACGGGAAAGTCAAGGTGACCAGGGCTGTAGACAAGGGAAAAGAAAAGCATAGTAGCACAGCAATCAAGGGTGCCATCTCTTGCAATGTGAGGCGTGAATCCAGGCAGGCAGTCCTTCAACTTTCACGGCGTGTGGTGTGGATAGAAGAATTTGGAATGGTCCTCTCCACCTAGGCTGATGCCAGTGTTTCCTCCGAGTATCTCGAACCAGGATCCAGGTGCCCAAAGGAATTGGTAAATCCTTGGAAAGGGGACTGGTCCTCCAGGCTTGATTAACCTGCTGGTGGATTTCCTTCAACGAGGTTCGCAAACCTGCAAGACTAGAGAGAAGATCATTGTCCACAGTATGCAAATTCACATTTCCTACAACCATGCCAACAGGCATGGGTCGTCCGGTCAGAATCTCAAACGGCGATAATCCCAGTTGTCGGTGTGTCCGTCCCCTTAGTCCCATTAAAGCTAAGGGTAGTGCATCCGGCCATGATAAATTAGTTTGTTCACAAATTTTTGCGAGTTTAGCTTTTAAAGTGCCATTACATCGTTCTACGATGCCTCCGCTTTGAGGATGGTATTTACAATAATGGTGCACATTAATTTGGAGCCAGGTGGTTAATTCATTTATAACTGAGTTCACAAAATGAGTGCCATTATCTGTTTGTAACTTTTGAGGGATACCCCATCTTGGAATAATCTCTTTAATTAGTGCTTTAGCTACTGTTTTGGCATCGTTGTGTTTAGAAGGGAAAGCCTCTACCCATCGGGAGAACACATCGACAATCACAAGACAATATCGGTACCCTTTAGACGGGGTTAGTTCAATGAAATCCATTTGGAGGTGTTCAAACGGACCCATTGGATTAGGGGTAACGGCGGGACTTACCTGAGTACCTTTTCCCACATTAAACTTTTGACATATTGCACAGCGTCTGCAAAATTGCTCCGCATATGTAAAGAAACCTACAGCTTCCCAATGTTTTTCAACATCTCGAACCATGGCATCTTTTCCTGCGTGATCAAGGCCATGGGCGATTTTTGCCATTCCCGGAAATGAGGCTTTTGGGAGAAAAGGTTTGTTAGTATGTTTATGAGTCCAGACTCCATCAGAGAGGGACCCTTCTTTGGACCATTTTCTCCTTTCGATATCCGTGGCTGCACTCTGTAAAGAAATAATTTGATTATCAGGATCCTGGTCATTTCTCTGTTGGAATAAAGAAATTGGTGTGTTATTATATGCAGCCTCTTTAGCAAAGTGGTCAGCTAATTCATTCCCTTTGCTAACAGGATCCTGTTTTCCTGTGTGAGCTTGACATTTAACAATTGCTAGCTTCGATGGTTTGGTTATAGCTTCTAAAAGGGATTCGATCAATTTCTGATGTTGGATAGGTTTGCCAGTACTGGTCTTAAATCCCCTTAGTTTCCATAATGCTCCATGATCATGGCAGACTCCAAAAGCATACCTGGAATCTGTATAAATTGTTACGATCTTCCCTTCGGACAGCTGACATGCTCGAGTGAGTGCTACGAGTTCAGCTGCTTGTGCACTTAAGCTTGATGAAATTCGATTTGCTTCCAGCAGGCGGTCCCCTTGGACCACTGCGTAACTAGTTGAGGGTGCTCCATTTTTCAATCGCAAGGAACATCCATCCACAAAAATCATTTCTCCAGTTTCTAAAGGTGTTTCCTGTAGATCTACTCTAGGTTTTACAACTTTTGCTATTTCGTTATGGCAATTATGTGGTTCTCCTTCGTTGTTAGTTGGGAGAAGAGTGGCTGGATTTAAAGTGGAGCATCTTTCAATTGTAACATTTGACAAAGTACAAAGTACATTCTGATAGTGTATTGCCCTAGCAGTAGTGAGATGTGAAGTCTTGGCTTGTACTAGGATAGAATGTACAGCGTGAGGCACTTTAACTGTTAGGGGGCTCATGAGAACTACATCCGTGCTTGCTAATACAGCTTCTGTTGTTGCAGCCACAGCACGAAGACACGGAGGAAGCGCTGCGGCCACTGGATCCAGTTTTTTAGAAAAATAAGCCACCGGTCTTTGTTTATCTCCATGTTGTTGCGTCAGTACTGCATTCATAAATCCCTGCTTTTCGTCCACGAACAAAGTGAATGGACGAGAATGATCAGGCAAACCTAGCGCGGGCGCAGATAGAAGAGAAGCTTTGAGGTCACAGAGAGCCTTTTCTGCAAATTCATTCCATTGGACCTGGCCAGAAAGGGGAATGCCAGGAGTATTAGCCAATTGTTGCAACGGCTGTGCTCTTTCAGTAAAATTTAGAACCCACTGTCTGCAGTAGCCCAGAATACCTAAAACAGACATAACCTGTTGTTTTGTGACCGGTCTAGGAAGATTTTGGATGGCTGTAATGCGATCGCTAGAGAGAGCTCTTGTTCCATACGTAATGTCATGACCTAGATATTTTACAGTTGTTTTGATTAGCTGCAGCTTAACTTTAGAAACTTTATGGCCATTTTCCCCCAGAAACAGCAACAATTTCTGAGTATCTATTGTACAATTTTCTTCCGTAGCGCTACATATCATTATGTCATCTACATACTGTATCAATGTACTACCTCTTTCCGGCCAAAAGCCTTCCAAATTTTGGGCAAGAGCTTGTCCATAAACACAAGGGGCTTCAGTGTATCCCTGAGGCATGACGGTCCATGTCCAACGGCGGTTTTGGAAAGTAAAAGCAAACCAAAATTGAGAATCTGGGTGAACAGGGATAGAAAAGAAAGCATTTGCTAGGTCAATAACGGAGAAGTACCGAGCGGAAGGAGGGATAGTAGAGAGGATAGTGGAGGGATTAGGGACGATAGGGGCCCTAGGGAAGATAGCAGAATTCACTTGTCGCAAATCTTGTACGAAACGCCATGAACCGTCAGCCTTTTTTACAGGTAGAATGGGGGAATTGACTGGAGAGTATTCGATTGGAATAATGGCACCGCGTTTGACGAGATCGGAGTGTACGGCGGAGATGCCAGCCTCTGCTTCGGGAGACAGAGGATACTGGGCACGGTGCGGGCGGAAGGAGGATTTCGGGTGGATCACCAGAGGCTCACAATGGGCTATCCTTCCATAATCATTCTTTCCCTGGGACCATAGTGAATCAGGGAGCATAGAGAGCCAAGAAGGGAAAGTGGTTTGCAATGAACAAGCAAAAGAGGAAGGACGGCACAAAGCGCGATGTACTAAAAAATCAGTTTGAAACACCACTTTAGTTATTAAATGGTCAGAAGTATCAAAAATACCTGGAGTAACTTGTAACCAGTCTGATCTTTCAAGGCATTTTTCCACCCATGGCCCTATTTCCCCCCATTTAACAGTGTGTGATTTAGCTAAAGAAATATGAGGCACTGTGCCGCCAAGATAATATATGTGCTGTGAGCATGTAAGATGAACAGAAGCAGCTGCCTTTGTGGATGAAATAAAAACACAGTAGATGTGAAGGGTTTCGGGGCAAGTACCAGAAGTAAGGAAAGATTCTAGCCAGGTGGTGTCTACTTCTATAGGGAAGTATTGGGCAGTACAGTGTAAAATGTCAGGGGCCTGTAAATTGGGAAAAAGACAAGGGGAAAAAGAATGTAGGGCTTTGAGGAGAATGGTGTGTGGGGAAATATCTAAAGTCCATGCTGCAAAAGAGGGTTTGGGATAAGGGGTAATTTGACACAATAACTTGGGGGTTGAACAGAAAAAACCTTTTTCAGTCATAGAAATAGAAAGAGAAAGTTTTGTCATGAGATCTCTTCCTAAAAGGTTAACTGGACAAAGCTGATTCAAAAGAAAACGATGCAGTAAGGTATGTCCGCCAGGACGTGACTGGACTTGAAGAGGTTTTGATACTTGAAGAAGGTGAGGTTGTCCAGAAGCAGTAAGTACAGTAACAGTTTCGTTCGAGGCAGGGACCTTTGCCAGCGAGAGGGTAGATCGAGTGGCACCAGTGTCGATTAAGAAAACAGTCTCAGTGCCATCAACGAACAATGTCAGTAAAGGATCAGTCTCTGAATTATGGGTGAGCAAAGGTAGTTGAAAAGAGTAACTGGAGGTCCCTGCGTTTTCCTATGGGCAGTATTGTTGGTCAGGGGTGTCAGAGAAAACAGGTGGAATAAGGGGAGGTGGGGGCTGTTGCTGTCTGTGAGGGCACTCTCGACGAAAATGTCCAGTTTCACCACAGGCGTAGCAAGAGAAGGAATTAGCATTGGAATTTAAGGGAGAGGGAATAAAAGGATTCTTAGTGTGGTCAACAGGAGGAGCTCTAAAACCACCTCGTCCTCTTCCTCGTCCTCGTCCCCTTCCTCTAAAGCCATATCCTCGACCTTGGTCAGGAGCATTCCTGGTATAATAGTTCATCTGTGCTGCCAATAATTTGGCATGAGAGTCCGATTCCTTCTGCTTAGTTTGTTTTTCGGCATGTACAGCATGTCGTTTGACTTCATCAAACGTGGCACTTTCCCACTCAATACAGGAAGTGCGGACTTTGTTTTGTATATCAAGGCGCAAGCCGGAAACAAAAGGTGGAACTGCAGCTCGGGTGCGGTCATCAGCATTCCCCAAGCCCGAGTGATTAGCCATAAGGTCTTGAATCCTATGTGCCCATTCATCAACCGTCTCATCTCTCTTTTGTTTTGCAGCAGAAATAAGGGACCAGTCCGTTCCTTTTTTATATTTTTCTGCAATATTTTGTCTCAACGCCTCCCATTGTGGGTTAAAGTCGCCTTCTCCACCCATCCCCTGTCCTCGAGTTAAAGCTGGGTTCCATACCCATGGAACGTCATTGCGGACACCCCTGCTAACAGTGGCCCATGTGGTCCCAAGCTTTTGACGAAGTACCTGGGTCCATTCAGCAGCATTAGGCTTATACATGCTATCTAACTGATCAAGTTGTTCAACAAATTTTAGTCCTCCTACTTCCTTTGGATCTGGAAGTGCATTCACGACATCTTTTAATTCTTGAATGTCCCAATTCCGATTTATCATAACTGTTGTGGGATTTTGGGGTCCAGCTGGATGGGCAGGGTTATAATGGGGATTGGGAACTTCTATTAAAGGGCAAGTAAGTGAAGGTGAAGGATTAGATGGGAAAAAAGTTGGAGCTGGTTTGTGACTTCGAGTGCATTTAGAGACGGGGGTTTGTGTAGTACAGGGTGAGTCATAGTGATCTGTGCCTGGGGAATCATCGGGAGAAACTTCTGCTAGTTGTAGTGCAGGGGGGGCAGTCGGAATGGAGGATAGAGGAGGGGATAATGGAGGTGCCTGAGGTTGGTTCTGAGGAGGGGAAAAAATATTAGGATAAAGGGGGTCTTTATTTGGATTATTCTTCCTTTTCCTCCCATCTGCCTGTGGTTCAGTGCCTGTCTGAACTTTCTGTAATGTAATTAGCAATTCCTCTTTCTCCTTTTTAGCCTTTCCCTCATTTGCCCGCAACAAATCATTCTGTTTCTGTACTGCTTCTAAATTTCTGTCTTTTATTACTAATTCCCATCTATCGAACATATCCATTCGATACGGTCCACTATTACAACAACCCTGCTTATTCCTACACAGGATCTTCCTGACTTCCTGTATTTCACTTACATCTCCTGTCCCCTCTATCGGCCAACGCCCACCACTCTGTCTATTCCATTTCTTACATGCCTTCTTGAAATCTAAACCTGTCTTCTTTTCTATAAATTTTCTAGGAGACCCATTTCTACGGAGCGTCTGTTGATCCTCCGAAAATAATTCTTCCAGCATTAATGATTTTGATCCCCCTGTGCGGCGATTAACAGGCTTACTGTTATAATTTCCCATTATGTTCCCTTGCCCTCCCGGGTTCTGTATTTAATTTTCCAACTATATACTGATTCGTCTAATCCCTTGTACGTATGAATCAGCAAGGCATTAAGTGTGCCACTCACTAAACCTAAACTGTTCCCTTCTTAGTTTCAAGGGGAGACACCTAACTATCGGTCCTGATCCAGTTCCCAGGAGAACACAGTTTTGTTGCTTATTCCGTATGTAGATTTATTTATTTTCCCATAGCGCTACATATCTTCCGTAGCTACATATCTTCCATAGCGCTACGTGTCATTCCGTTCCTAACAGCAATCCTGTAATCTGTGCTCTTTTCGGTTTATATTTCCATACCACCCCGTTACTCGTCCCGTTAGCCTGTCCGCTCACATCCCCGGGTTCCAGCTCAGGTGACTTCGTGTCCGATTCGGTTCAAGTCTCCATCACCTTAAGCAACCCGTTGAGATATGAGTATGACTAGACGGTCAACAGGAAACTCGCCCTCCCGTTATTTAGAAAATAAAAAAATGTTCGGAAATCCCCCGGTGCTTACCCCAGCCTGGAAGTGTGCGAGCTCTGTCTGGAAATCCGTTCAGTCACCGTGGATGTAGCAAAGAGGAGACCAGGGGCTCCTCACGCAAGAACCGCTTCAGGACAGGGCAGTCCTAACTTTTGCCGGAGCTGCTTGCTCTGCTGCCGGAGGCCTCAAATTGACGGCAGTCCGCTAGTAAGACGGATCACTGAAATGGTCTCGCCAGAGGAGTCGACCGGCCGTCCCTTGCCCCACGTCCGGGCGCCAAAACTGTGGACACTTTTTGTGACTGAAGACAGAGAAGAAAATTAAAATTAGTCAAAACCTTTTATTAATACATACCAGGCAAAGGTAAAATGTCAGAGAAACACAGTCCTAGGACACCGCACTTCATCTGCCTCGAGCGCAGATGTCCTTGTTCTTTTATACCCTTCTAATCTCCTGATCGTTGACTATGTAAGTAAAAAATAGCATCCTGACTCATTGTACTTTTCCAGTTTTTGTAAAGTCATTACCCTAAAGGTATATTTTCTTGTCACACACATCATCAAAAGAAACTTCTAGAAAGTATACATGCTTTTTGTCACGCACGCCAAACACAAACAAGTTTCATCACTCTGTCCTATTTTCTATACACACATACATTTTGTTCAATTACATCTTTTTTTGTTTCCACACAGTGTACTAAAAATATAAAATAATATTAACTGAGCATAACAGTAAAATTTAATAGTTATATATAAACATATCTGAGATGCTTTGCAATGGAAACAGCTTTGTTAAACAAGTTATGTACGATGTATCATGTATTATTTGAAGCTATATCAACAGCCCACCTGTCTGTATCTTTTTTATTATGTTCCCTCCTTATTTCTGTTATTTGCTAATTATTTTTCCTTGCTTAATAATAATAATACATTTTATTTATATAGCACCTTTCTCATGCTTCCCCTTAATATTGATACCATGGGGAGGCAGGGCCTCCAATCATTTCTAATTCCCCAACAATGGCACCTATTTAAAAGCACCTCTCTGATTGTATACTTATGTTGCCTCCAAATTGAGTCACAAGCCACTCATGGAGGCAGATGTCCTACTAGTAGTCAGGACCGACCGGGACCACTGAGAGAGTTGGCAGATGTGAAACGGAAAACTGACTTATTCAAAACAGTTCCTTAACTGTTTGTGATGGAAAAATAAAAGGAAAAATGTTAAGTCAAAAGAAATATATATGTTACGGCCAAAAACCAAAATCGGCCAAAGCAGGAAGTGTCTGGCCAAATCGGGAAATGGCCTATGTCGCTGTAAATTGACTGGCCAATGTCCAATCTTTTCCTTGATTTCGGGATTTGGCCAGCCAGTTTGCGAAATAGCATGCGGAGATCGGCCAAAGTCGGAAGAAAAAAGGCATGAGCAGCGATTTGTTGTGCACTTAGTAGTAGACGCCACTTGGTTGTTTCACAATAATTAAGATTAGGTACTGTATATATAGTAAGTAGGTTTGACATTTCTGTTATCATTATAGCCCTAAAATAGTGACTTAACATCATGGACCTGTTTTATTGACCTTAAGGTTAGTGTTTGGGCGAGGGGAAGGCCGTTTCTAGTGGCGTCCGCTCTCTGAACAAGACCCGTGGGCAGTCTTACATCAGCACATCCAAATTTGGCCAGGGAGTTCTCGCCACTTCTTAAAATGGCTGGCCAAAGTAGCATATACGCTGGTCATTTCTAGTAATTCGGACTTTGGCCACACCTCTCGGCCAAAATGTGAAATGGCCGGCCAATTCAGGAACTGGCCAAACTTCGAGTTTTGGCCGTAACATATTTATATCACACAAGTGAGAAGACCAAAGATGTATAAAAATTCTCCCACCCTGCTATCTCTCTATTATAAAAAAAAATCTTGGGACGATACGAAACTTTTTTCCTGTTGCGAGACGTGATCTTTTGAAAATAGACGGAGAGACACTTTCATGTCCCACAAGACGGTCAAGTCACATCATACTTACAACCTTTGGAAGCAAGCCCCGTGATACACACGCAGAGCAGGTTAGAGATAATGGAAGTAGGAAAATTTCGAAAGTCTCAAAAAAATGGGAGTAAAGATTGCATTAGCGCAAGCAAATGGAAAATATTAAATGGTGAAATAACAGAACAGCGAAAAGAGATTGCATACTGTTTGAGGATATCTCGGGGAGAAGAGAGACAAGGCAGTGAGACAGAAGGACAGCTGCTGTACAGGCTTTTAAATGTTCAAAGTGCCGCCTGATATGCAGATCACACCACACGGCAGCAGCAGCAAGCCAGCAGGCGATCGAGCAAAGAGGAGGTAAAAAAACAATGTATTTGTTTCCCATTGTACCACTGTTTAAGAGGGGTTTCGGAGGATCGGCCGCATCTCCTTGGGGTGCGTTCAGCCCCCTTTTTCACAACGGCGTGTAGTGCAGGCATGGGGGGTAAGGGGTTGGTGAGCGAAGTGAGCAGGGGGCAAAGCCACTTAGTTTATAAAAATACTCTCTAATCAATATGACTCTCACCATACTAAATGTGCAACCATTTAAGTGATTTACCAGGCAGAAAACAAAGAGAAATGAACAGGTTTTGTAGCAACCCAAAACAGAAACAAAAAAATAAATCAATAAAGAAATAAATTAAACCTTCCTAAAAAGAAACCAGGAGCCTGTCTTTGCTATTTGGGGATTTTTATAACACTAATCCGCAGCCAGGCTATGTCTTTCTGCATCTCCCTCCAAGGCACGTTCAACACCAATCGACTGCCCCCCTCGCTAACATTGTCCCAATCCTAATAAACAGCTTGCATTTCCCCCCTACCAGTTCTCACACAGAGAGGCGGCAGTGTTAGGGGGGGATGCACAGATACACACACACAATAAGAAAAAGAAAACAAAACACACATGAATCAAATACATTACAGCTGTGTGGTATAGTGGGTCCACAGCTCATGTCAAAAGGGCCAGTTTTTAAAATAATTTAGGGCGGAGTGGTGGCTCTGAGGCTAAGGATCTGTGCTGGTATTCAGAAGGTTGCCGGTTCGAATCCCCGTCACTGCCAAAAGAGATCCTACTCTGCTGGGCCCTTGAGCAAGACCCTTAACCTGTAACCTGTAATTGCTCCACGGGCGCTGTACAATGGCTGACCCTGCACTCTGACCCCAAGGGGTATGCGGAAACTAACAAATTCCTAATACAAGAAATTGTATAAGGCGAAATAAAGAACAAAAAAAAAACAAAAAACAAAAACGGTTTAGCGAGGGGGCATGGTGGTGTGTGGCCGAGCGGTTCCCGGGGAGTTCATGATGTGAGCAGTTCTCATTTAAATGCACAGGTGAGGAGTCGTCCGCATCGGTAATTGTTCCCGGGAGTTGCTGATTGCACAGTGGATCCACGTCCCTGTGAAATATAGAAGCGCGAGGCGGCTTGTTAAAGGGGGAATAAGGAAAGAAAAAAAAAGAAAAGATGGACGGAGGTTAAGGAGGAAAAGACGACAGGAAGCAGGAGGGAGAAATCAGGTACAGGAGAGAAGGATGATGAGCGATCGCAGGCACGCGCTGTTAACAAGTAGCTGGGAGAGGCGAGCCTGAGTGGGATGTTTGGCCAGCACCCGAGGGCCGACGGTAGTGGTCGCTCCTGCTGAGCATTTGTTTGGAGCAGGAGTGACCGGGAGAAGGCAGCAGGAATCGGAGATTGGGAATAGAAGCCCCAGTGTGAGTGTCCTGGTCGCTGGGGAGTCCAAGTCTCGGGCTGGGTGAGCAGAACCAGGGCCAGGGATCGGAAGGCCACCAGACCAGTAGAGCAAAGAAGGTCAACTGCATGCAGGGTGACTCCCCTGGTGCATAGCCTGGATGGGAGAAACGGGGGAGTCACCAGTAATAAAAGGCACCGGGCTTTGTGGTTTTAAAGAGACTGCTTCCAGCCATTGTTTTAACTTCGTCGTTGTTTTTTTAAAGATTTTTTTTTTGCTATTGGATTTTAACCTCCACTTTTCACCTCTGTTTTTATTGGATTATTTATTTAAGGAATTGAGGCACTGCACTATTTATTTGGACACTGTTTTGTTGGTTTTAAAATAAAAGCACTTGGCACTTTTACACCATCCCCTTGTTTCATTGTTATCCCTCACTGCCTAGCTCATCGGTGACATTACCGATGGTGTCAGGTTCAAGGGCTCCCAAAAGCAAGATGGGAGCGTGGAGCAGAACCCGCATCGTCACAAGCTGTAATACCCAGCAAAATGACATCCAATTCTAACTATGCATTAAAACAAGCATGCTACAAAACGACTCCCCCAAGCCTGCCTTACTATGTCCCACTCTAATAATAGTAAATAATAAAACTTTACACTTATAGTTGTGGCCAAAAGTTTTGAGAATGACACAAGTATTGGTTTTCACAAAGTCTGCTGATTCGCTGTTTTTAGATCTTTTTCTCAGATGTTTCTGTGGTATACTGAAGTAGAATTACAAGCATTTCATAAGTTTCAAAGGCTTTTATTGACAATGACATGAAGTTTATGCACAAAGTCAATATTTATAATAATAATAATAATAATTCATTACATTTATATAGCGCTTTTCTCAGTACTCAAAGCGCTATCCACACAGGGAGGAACCGGGAAGTGAACCCACAATCTTCCACACTATTTGCAGTGTTGGCCCTTCTTTCTTTTTCAAGACCTCTGCAAGTCGCCCTGGCATGCTGTCAATCAACTTCTGGGCCAAATCCTGACTGATGGCAGCCCATTCTTGTATAATCAATGCTTGGAGTTTGTCAGAATTGGTGGGGTTTTTGTTTGTCCACCTGCCTCTTGAGGACTGACCACAAGTTCTCAATGGGATTAAGGTCTGAGGAGTTTCCTGGCCATGGACCCAAAATTTCAATGTTTTGTTCCCCGAGCCACTTAGTTATTACTTTTGCCTTATGGCCCGGTGCTCCATCATGTTGGCCACCAAACTGTTCTTGGATGGTTGCGAGAAGTTGTTCTTGGAGGATGTTTTGGTCCCATTCTTTATTCACGGCTATGTTCTTAGGCAAAATTGCGAGTGAGACCGCTGCCTTGGCTGAGAAGCAACCCCACACATGAATGGTCTCAGGATGCTTTACTGTTGGCCTGACACAGGACTGATGGTAGCGCCGCTCACCTTTTCTTTTTTCCGGATGCCCCACACAATCAGAAAGAGGATTCATCAGAGAAAATGACTTGACCCCAGCAGTCCTCAGCAGCCCAATCCCTGTACCTTTTGCAGAATATCAGTCTGTCCCTGATGTTTTTCTTGGCTTCTTTGCTGCCCTTCTTGCCACCCACCAGGCCATCCTCCAAAAAGTTTTCGCCATCCTCACTGTGTATGCAGATGCACTCACACCTGCCTGCTGCCATTCTTGAGCAAGCTCTGCCCTTGTGGTGCCTGCAGCTGAATCAACTTTAGGAGACGGTCCTGGCACTTGCTGGACTTTCTTGGGTGCCCTGAAGCCTTCTTCACCTTTCTGTTCTAACTCAGTCAGTATGACAGAGTGATCTCCAGCCTTGTTCTCGCCAACACTCTCACCTGTGTTAACAAGAGGATCACTGAAATGACGTCAACAGGTCCTTTTGTGGCAGGGCTGACTTGCAGTGGAAATGGTTTTTTTGGGATAAAGTTCATTTTTATGGCAAAGCGAGACTTTGCAATTCATTGCAATTCATCTGATCACTCGTCATAACATTCTGGAGTAGATGCAAATTGCCGTTTTAAAAACTGAGGCAACAAACTTTGTGAAAATTAATATTTGTGTCATTCTCAAAAATTTTGGCTACGGCTGTATATAGCTCCTTTTTCACTACTCAAACTGTTTAACATAGAGAGTGGGGTCAGCATCCCCCTGGATGATACAACGGCAGCATTTTGTGCCAATATGCTCTGCATACATTAGCTATGAAGTGAAGTAGTGAGAAAGAGATAGCAAATTATGGACAGGGGATGATTAGGAAGTCAGAATAACTATGTGAACATGGTTAAGCCCAACTCAGACTTTACAATGTTAAGCCCGAATAACTCCAAGGACACTATTCTGCAGCCAAAGCACTGAATGAAATAATACCATGCTGCAAAAAATCATGAATATTTCTATGCATTCTGTGATATTACAAGCTTCTCTCGCCTACCCCCGGCGTTGGGTATCCTGAAATACATTAGTCGAGCTCGTTCGTTTTGGAGTCGTGCCCGCTTTTCCCACGGCATTTCAGACTCGCGTTGTAGGTGCCTGCGTTCATTGATTTTATCCAGGCGGGCTCGTGTTTGTATATCCGTCAGTCGAGGTCGTTCGTTTTGAACCCGTGCCTGCTTTGCTTCCGCAGTGTTAGACATGCGTTGTAGGCGCCTGCATTCATTGATCTTATCCAGGCGGGCTCGTGTTTGTATCGTTGTGCTGTATTGTGTTTGAATTTGGTGTAAAGCGTTCAGCGGTTTGTACAATCCCAAGCTGCACATTATTCCTAACTTCACTCCGCAGTAGTGCCACTCACAATATGGCGGTGACGCCTGCACCTTCACTCCGCGGTAGTGCCACTCACATTATGGTGGTGACGCCTGCGCTTTGTGGACCTGTGGGGCCTCCGTAGCCTCTCACGGTTGACTCTGGGGTACAGCGCAGAATCCTCTTTTGTGTGTGGCTGTGTCGTTAGGCGTTAGCTATGGGCGCGTTGTTGCTTCATTTCTCATTCACGTTAGTTGAGCTCTTTCGTTCTCAGGCTGTGACTCCTTCGTTCGCGGTGGATAAGACTTCGGTGGCGGTGTATGAGACGCGCGCCTGCGCAGTATGTCTCATGGTCCCATCGCCGTGTACCTGCGTCCATATCCGGTTTATTCTCGGTTAGTAATATGGATGGTAACTCTAAAATAGCTCATTCATGTGTTCGCGGCTTCAAAAGGGGGCATGGTAGTGTGGCCAGAGCGGTTCCTGGATGCTACATGAGGCAGGCGTTTCCTCACTTAAGTGCACAGGTGAGGAGTTGTCCACATCCATAATTGATGCCAAGAGCTGCTAATCGCCGCACTTGAGCCACGTCCCCATTATATAGGGTGGTCCAGATCTAATTATGCAATTTTCATTATGCTATAACTTAAGTTTATTACATAGAGAATTCACAGCACCAGCCCTGCACATAGAGATTTCACTTAAAATTTGTTTTGTTGCCGATAGATGGCAGCACCTGCCCTGCATTCCAAAATGGCAGGGAGACGGTTGTCAGTCGAACAGTTGCATAATTAGAACTGGACCACCCTGTATATAGTAGGAGCGCTAGTGCAGAGGAAATGAAAAAAGAAAGAAAGTGAACGGAGGTTAAGGTAGAAGAAGGTGGCAGGAAGGAACAAGCTGGTGCATGTAAGAGTGAGCGGGTGAAGGCAGGCTCGCTAGTGAGATCAGGCAGCTGGAGGAAGAGCCCCCTGGAAAGGGTGTTTGGCCGACACTCGGAGGGGCTGAAGGAAGCGGTCGCTCCAGCTGAGTGATCAGGGAGCTGGAGTGACCCAGAAGGTGGTTGGCTCGCCACGTAAGGCAGTGGGAGCCAGGAAGGCTTAGGAAAGTGAACCCCAGCGTAAGCACCCTGGCCTTTGGGGAACCTAAGTCGGTGCCAGGGAACTGAAAGACAACCAGACGTACAGGTCAGCTGCGGGCAGGGCGACTCCCCTGGTGTAAAGCCTGGATGGGAGAAGCAGGGGAATCACCAGTACCGGGCTTTGTTTTTAAAAGGACTGCTTCCAGCCATTGTTCTAACCTCGGTTTTTAAATAATCTATTTATTTATTTTAACCTCAACTTTTTCACTGATTTTAATGGATTATTTATTTATTTGACATTTTGGAAACCCTGCACTATTTATTTGAACACTGATTGTTTTTGCTGTTTTTAAACAAAAGCACCTTTACACCTTTATGCACCATCCCCTTGCTTCGTTGTATCTTCACTGTCCAGCCCATCCAGTGACATTGCCGATGGTGTTAGGTTCAAAAGCTCCCAAAATGGTAGTAGGAGCCATGGAGTGAGAACCTGCATCATCATAGGGACATAGCCTTCAATTTAAACATAACGGCATGTAAACGACAAGCTGTAAAGCAAGCGTTAGAACAAACTGCACGTGAACCTTTAGTTGAGTCAAGCGATTGTGATGACAATGTGAACTGGTCATCAGACGTTGACACAAATTATGAAACTGATGCATTTGGCACTGTATGACTGAACCGCCGTGATATGACTGATGGATTTGTACACATGATGGTTTCCCATGGTGCAAGTGGGTGCTTGGCAAAAATTCAAAATGATTGCAATCGAGTAGAAGGACAAGAACAAAATTTGCCAACTAAACTCTGTTCACGATGCAGTAACTCTCATTGTTCGTGTCAGGGGAAATGTGGAAGTCACTACGCCTTGTGCTGTGGTAGCTTATAATAACAAAAGGGGCACGTCAATCGTGTGGATCAGGCACTGACATTCTTCACATGCACAAGCAACAGAAATAAATATATAAGAAAAGTGCACAGAGAAACGCTTCTACTGAAACATTGGGCTGTGTGTTGGTGTCTGTTTCAAAACATGTCACATGAAGGACGTTATTAAATCAATACAGCAGTGGACAGCAGACAAAGGTTTTCTACCGTATTTACGTTGACGTTTTGGTATTTATATGTTCCTGTTACACATCATAACCTTTTTGACTTGTTTTCCGGGGGTAAACATAAAACTGAGCAAGGCTACTAAACTGTGTTAAAAAAACAAACAGTCACTAATTACAGTACATTGGTGAGTTCCTGCCATGATGCTTTCCTATTTCTAAGGTACAGTGCCTATAAAAGCTATTCACCCCCATGGAAGTTTTCACATTTTCTTGTTATGCAACATTGAATTGCAGTCAATTTAATTTGGCTTTTTTGACACACTGATCAACAGAAAAAGTGTCTTTAATGTCAACATGAAAACAGATTTCTGCAGAGTAGTCTGAAATGAATTACAAATAGATAGATAGATAGATAGATAGATAGATAGATAGATAGATAGATAGATAGATAGATAGATAGATAGATAGATAGATAGATAGATAGATAGATAGATAGATAGATAGATAGATAGATAGATAGATACTTTATTAATCCCAAGGGGAAATTCACACATTCACAAATATAAAACCTAAAATGACTGATCACGTAAGTGTTCACCTTCTTCAAGTCAGTATTTAGTAGCCATGACAGGCTTGAGCCTTAATCACCTTTGCACATCTGGACAATACAATTTTTTCCCATCCTTTATTACAAAACTGCTTGGCTACAGTTTTAAGAATAATAATAATACATTTTATTTAAAAGCACCTTTCAAGGTACTAAAGGACACTGTACAACAATATACATAACATCAAACATTAGAAAATTAGAGCATTAGAACAATCCCTCATATTTGATTTGGACATCCCAGAAACAGTTGCTTAGAAACTGGAACATTAGACCATTAGAACAATTAGAACACTCTAGACGAGAACAGGCCATTCAGCCTAACAAAGCTCGCCAGTCTTATCCGCTTAATTCTTCCAAAATAACATCAAGTTGAGTTTTGAAAGTCCTTAAAGTTCTACAGTCCACCACACTACTTGTTCTTGTTGTCTCTATGGTTCTCTGTGTAATTTACCCTTAATAAGTTTCCAACTGTGTCACCGTGTTCTTGATGAACTCATTTTATAGTCACAGTCCCAAGCCAATGTATTATTTATCTTCGTAATTTTAAACACTTCTGTCATGTCTCCTCTTATGTAGTCTCCTCCACCAAGTAGTGTGGTAGACCGTAGGACTTTAGAGACTTTCCAAACTGAACTTGATGTTATTTTAGAAGAATTAAGTGGATAGGCCTGGCGAGCTTTGTTGGACTAAATGGCCTGTTCTCATCTCGATTGCTCTAATGTTCTAACTGTATGTGCAATTATTGCAAAGTGGAAGCAGTGAGCTCAGCCACAAAATGGTGGACCACGCCAGTTTACTGATCAGGGGCACAGAGTGCTGAAGCATATAGCGGGCAAAGAACAGTGTAACGGGAGCTCCATGAATTGGGTTTCCATAGCCAAGAAGCTGCACACAAGCCTAAGGTCACTACTCACAAGTCCAAACATCGGCTGGAGTGCTGTAAAACAGTGTTTGTCAACTTTTACTGTTTCGTGGCACAGTTTATCGTTCATCGACTACCCAAATAAAATAAAGTAAAAGGTGTCATTTTGCTTGACTTCTCACTACATTCATAATGGCTAACATGGTACAACACTCTAGTACTATCGACTACCCATAAACTGTTGGGGATATGAGGGTGTTTGACAGCTTGATGAAACAATCTTGCATGTAAGAGAGAGGGGGTCACCCATGGTGAAACGAGTGAGAAATGTCCACAAATACAAATAGTAATAACTGTTTCTTGGTACTGGCAATTGCTTAAGAGCCACACTCGCTCACCCATTGAAGGCAACCTGCAACATGTCGGTGGCAGCAAAGAACCCAGTGGTTGAGAAACACTGCTGTAAAAGCACATCATCATTGGACTCTGGAGCCATGGAATTGTGTAGTCTGGTGTGATGAATCATGCTTCGCAAAATTGGAATTCTGATTGATGAATCTGAAGTTAGTTGATGCCAGGAGAACACTGCCTTTGATGGAGAAGACATAAGGGCCTGCTATTTTTCATTGTTTATCACAGAGTCCTTGGTTCCAATGAAGGGTAATGTTAATGCTATAGCATGCAAGGACATTTTAGACAATTGTGCACTTCCTACTTTGTGGCAACAGTTGAGGAAAGCTCCTTTCTCTTCCAACATGAATATGTCCTGTGCAGAAAACCAGACTTGAGACTTGAACGTGAGTGACCTGCAAAGAACCCTGACCTCAGCTCTACTGAACACCTGTGGGACGAATTTTAAACACTGATTCTAAGACAGATCTTCTCGTTCAATATCAGTACCTCACCTCACACATGCTCTTTTGGCTGAATGGCCACAAATTCTCTCAGACACATTCCAAAATCTTGTGGACAGACTTCCCAGAGGAGTGGAAGCTGTTATAGTTGGAAAGGGGGAGGCCGACTCCACATTAAGAAGAATCTGGATGAGATATTGGGACAGCTTAGCTATCAGCTGAACAAACTGGCTTGAAAGACTGAATGGTCTCCTCTCCTTTGTCATATTTCTTATGTTTCTTATTAATGCCCATGGTTTTGGAATGGGGGGTCCAAGAAGCATATACACTGATTAGCCACAACATTAAAACCACCTGGCTAATATTGTGTAGGCCACCAAAACAGCTCTGACCCATTGAGGCATGGACTCCACAAGACCTCTGAAGGTGTCCTGTGGTTTCTGGCACAAAGACATTAGCAGCAGATCTTTTAAATTCTGTAAGTTGCGAGGTGGGGCCTCCATGAATCGGACTTGTTTTTGCAGCACATCCCACAGATGCTCGATTGGATTGAGATCTGTGGAATTTGGAGGCCAAGTCAACACCTTGAATGTTCTGTCATGTTCCTCAATCCATTCCTGAGCAAGTTTTGCAGTGTGGCAATGCACATTATCCTACTGAAATTGGCCACTGCCATCAGGGAATACTGCTGCTGCGATGAAGGGATGTATGTGGTCTTCAGCAGTCTTTAGATAGGTGGTACGTGTCAAACTAACATCCACTTGAATGCCAGGACCCAGAATTTCCCAGCAGAACATTGCTCAGAGAATCACACTTCATCACCTGCTTGCCTTCTTTCTATAGTGCATTCTGGTACCATATCTTTCCCAGGTGAACGACGTATGTATAGCCAGCCGTCTATGCAATGTAAAAGAAAACGTGATTCACCAGACCAGGCCACCATCTTCCATTGCTCCATGGTCCAGGTCTAACACTCACATGCCCATTGTGGGCTTTTCGGAGGTGGACAGTAGTCAGCATGGGCACTCTAAACAGGCTGTGGCTACACAGCTCCATACACAGCAAGCCGCAAGGCACTTCATGTTCTGACACCTTCCTCTCATGGCCGGCATTAAGGTTTTCAGCAGGAACGGACCAGACAGGCTACCTTTTGCTCCCCACAGGCATCAGTGAGCCTTTGGTGTCCATGACCCTGTTTGCTGGTACATCCCTGGGCACCTTTTGGTATGCAGTAGAACACCCTGCAAGGCCTATCGTTTTGGAGGTGCCCTGACCCAGTCGTCGTCTAGCCATCACAAGTTGGCCCTTGTCAGAGTCGCTCAGATCCTTACACATGTCCATTTTTCCTGCTTCTAACACATCACCTTGAGGAACTAACTGTTTACAGTTATATATCCCACCCCTTGACCGGTGCCATTGTAACAAGATAATCAATTTGATTCACTTTTAATGTTGTAGCTGACTGGTGTGATGCTCAGGTGTCCACAAACATAGTACAACAGAAATAATAATTATATATATTGTCAAGCTTGGGTCACAAAGTTGCACAGGAGAGTTCAGCAGGTTTTCCAAGGAGTAGAAACTTTATTGCTGTTCTGTCAGATACAAACACAAATCTCTTACAGAGGCAATCCGGCCTCACAAGGACCAGCTGTCCAACTTAACGCATCGACCCCGACTCCTGCTCAAAAAAGCACAAAGTCTTCTTCATCAAGGGGGTTCAGTGGGCAGGTAGCAGCGGCTGTAGCAGAGGTAGTCTGGGGGAAGAGAGACAGGAGAGTGTGAGTGTTCAGGATGGCCGCGGCTCGGGCTTCTAAATGTTCATAGCCCTGTGTGAGGAGCACGTTGTGCAGCAAGCCAGCAGACTCCCACGAAGAGGTACTGAAAGACTGTGTTTCTTTTCCATTGAAAAATGGTTTAAAAGGGGGTTTCTGATGGGCACAATATGTACAGCTCTTTAAAAGATACTAACACATTCATTAGAAAAAAGAGTGCAGTATGCAGAAAAGGGAGACAGGAGTGAGTACTACTGCACTGTATCTGCAGGTCCATGAATGCATTACCTCCTTACAGTTCCATGTTACTCCTCTTTGTCGGTTCATCATTTCCATGTGCAAAGCCCCCATGAATTTAAAGTGTGAAGCAAGTGTGGGTGGGCTTGGCAGGCAGGGGATGAGAAACAACAAATCGAGGAGGATTGGACTCGCCAGTGTGAAATATGAGTTTTACACAATGTATAAGGCCTGTTAGAATTTATTATGCAGAACACATTAACAGATTATTCCAAGTATGAGATAGCAGCATCAATCATGTGATGATATCTGCAGTATCCCATATTACCTCAAGTGGATTTCAATGGCTTCTTTTGGATATCTCTGACAAGAAACGTTGCCTTGTGTATAAAAGCCTCGATATTGATTGCCGGACCCAATAACTCCTATCGCTGTTTATTCAACCACTACTATCTTTGTGGTTGCTATAAACAGCACTTTCCTTCTCATCCCACAGCTCATTCATGTCTCCAGCTCAGCTAATCTCACTGCTTTAGCAGCGTACATCACAAATTCATTTACAGTCACTTTCCACCCACATAGATCTGACACTTAGAAGACGGAAGACTGTTACTAGCAAGATAGTGTGCGCACAACAGGTGTCAAGTGAAGATTAGCCACAAAGTGTGAATTTTCTTCAGAATTCCTCCTCTGCAACATGCCTTTAAAGCCAAGTAACATCACATCGAAATTAGCAAGAGGAAGTTTTCAAGATTTTTCTAGGAAGTGTTTTGTTGTTGAGGGTATTTAATGGTGGAAGATGCCAACCTCCTATTTTACTTTGTTAAGGTAGAATGAAATCCAAAAAGAAACACTCTTTTTATGTAGCACCTTTCATGGAGAAATGGACTTCCATGGGAAATGTAATTTACATATCCTGGTACAAATTGAGAATTGCTGAAGGAAGGAGTCTGGGCTCATCCTTGGAGATAGGGTGTGGAGCGCAGACACTCTGAAGGCAGGGCCGTCTTAACGCATGGGCACGCTGGGCGTTTGGGGCCCCATGCTAATCTATGTACTGTATGTTGTGACTTTTTTAATGTTCTTGGAAGTATCAATACAATAAATATATGTTTAATTTTATATCGACCATTTACATTTTTATTCCTGTGAGTGGTTGTGTAGGTAGGGGCCCCAGTGCACTGCTTTGCCGGTGGCCCATAATGCTGTTAAGACGGCCCTGCCTGAAGGATTTCAAAGTACACACGCTTCTCCTCTGTGTCGAAAGGAGCTATTTGAGGTGGCATGGGCATTTGATTAGGAAACCCCCTGGATGCCTGCTCATGGAGTTGTTTTGGGAACATCCAAGTGGCCAAAGAAATTGAAGGAGTTGGTGGGGTAAAGGGACATCTAGCGTCTTAGCAAAATCTGCTGCCTCCATGACCTGAACCCAAATAAGTGGCAGAAAACTGAGAGATGGATGGATTGATGGCGTGAGAGATGCCACACTACCGCACACCCCTCTTTAAGCCCAGAGTGCGGCGATTATCTATTTAAAAACTGGCCTTTCAAGCTGAACTGTGGACCCGCTATACCACACAGTTGCTTTTCTCTAAGACACATTTTTCTTTCATTTCTCCACAGTTTGAAATTAGAAATCAAACAATTGAGACCTGATTAAAGTGCACATTGCAGCTTTCATCTAAGGGGATTTGCACACATTTCAGTCACAACTTGTGAAAATGACATCACGTTTTTTATAAACAGGCCTCCCATATCAGGGCGCCATAATGTTTCGGACACAGCAATGGCAGGTCTATTAAAGCCGTCATATTTAGTTCTTTGTTGCATATCCCTCATATGCAATGACTGCTCAAAGTCTGCGATTCACAGACATCATCAGGTGCTGAGCGGTCCCCGGGCGCTTCGTGATGTGGGCGGTCCTCGCTTAAGCGCACAGGTGAGGAGTTGTCCGCATCCGTAACTGCGGGACCTGCTAATCGCCACACCTCAGCTACGTCCCCATGATATATAGTAGGAATGGGAGTGCAGAAAGGAGGAGAAGAGAAGAAACAAAGGACGGAAAGAGAGAACAGAGGTTAAGGGAGATGAAGGCAGGAGGCGATGAAGCCGGTGCTGGAGCAAGGGAGAGTGCGAGCGAGAGCAGGCTCATTGAAGGTTGTGTGCAGCTGGTAGGAGAGCCCCGGAGGAGTGTTAGGCCAACTCTCAGGTGGGGCTGATTGAAGCGGTCGCTCCAGCTGAGCAGTTTGGAGGACCGGCAGAGGAGACGACTGGCCGTCGAAGGAAGCGGCAGTCGAGGAGGCTTGGGAGTGTTGAGCCCTAACATGAGCTGGGGAACCCAAGTCTCAGTCCGGCTGGAGCCCTCCGTAGCTGGGGAACAGAAGGGTACCGGACCAGAATAGAAGGGAGCTGCATTTGCTGGTAGAAGCTGCCATTAGTAAGAAGAAAGTACCAGAGTTTTAAGAAGAGACTGCTTCTGGCCATTATTATTTTAACATCGTTTTTAAAGGATGTACTTATTGGATTTTAACCTCCACAGTTCAGTTGTTTTTAATGGATTATTTATATAAGGACTGTTCGAGACACTGCACTATTTATTTGGACACTGTTTTTGGTTTGTTGTTAAATAAAAGCACTCTGCATATTTTGCACCATCCCCTTGCTTCATTGTTGATGTCTTCACCGTCCAGCTCATCGGTGACATTACCAACAGTGACGGGTTCGAGAGCTCCCCGGAAGCCAGATGGGAGCATGGAGCAGAACCTGCATCGTCACAAACTGCCCAACAAAAAAAAAAAACATTCTTGGGGGCTCATAAAGACATAAGTTCATGTGTGTGTCTTGGGGACAAAGCTACCACGTTAACAGTTGTCTCCTTCAGTTGAAGCAATGCTGTCTCCAGCACCTTTAATCCTGTTCATTCCACATTTTGTTAGCAAAATAAAATATTTACAGAATGCATCCCTTAGCTTTGATGTTGCATTTGAAGGAAGTGCTAAAATGGAAAATTAAGTTAAAAATGAATTACATTAGGAAGTCAATAAAGTTATTAATAAAACAAGGTCTTTTGCCTTGAGCCTGGATTAAAATGTGTTAAATGCATCCACCCACACTATGCCAGTTGTAGTCTGCTGTAACATAAAAGAGATGTTTAATTTAATGATGGTCTAATGAAAGGTAAAACACTTTCATAATTACATGAGGACAGACTGTGGAAATATGTTTAAGAAAACTGAAAGTGAGTTGAATAGCAACTGGGATGTAGCAGTTAAAGCTTAGCCCAATGTCAAGAATGGTTCCAGTTTGGTCACAAAAGGACATAACTGACAAGGCAAAGGTTTCACAATGAATGTGGACAATCACTTTAGCTGGAATGAAAAAAGATAAATCTGTCTGTTTTCTAAATCTACTCTTATCTTTCAGAAGAGTTTGGAAGTCTGTAGCCTGCCCTGACAGCATCTTCCACCAGTCAGGAATCACATGTAAAGGGAATATCAGTCCATCGTGTGGTATACTTGTGCACAAATCCGTACTTACTCAAAAATTCACACAATCTAAAAAGTTTCTAGTTAAACTCTAATTCAAGACTATTGACTTTGGAATATGGGAGGAAGCCTGAGTACAGTGGATTCAGAAAGTATTCACATGTCATCATTTTCTGCACACTTTATTGTGTTGTAGAGTTCATTTTAAATTGATAAATTTGCCATAACCCATAATGACAAAGTGGAAACATATTTTCAGAAAGGTTTGCATATTTATTAGAAATCTCTCATCCTTATTCAGGCTCTTAATTTGATTCTCTGTACAAGACTCTTTGGCAGCAATTCCAGCCTTGAGTATCTACAAGCTTTGCACACTTGCCTTTGGGCAGTTTCTCTCATTCCTCCTGGCAGATCATCTCAAGCTCCTTTAGATTGAATGGGAAACGTCTGTAATCTGCCATCCTCAGGTTTCTCCACTGATGTTCTATTGGTTTTTAAGTCTGGGTTTTGGCTGGACCACCCAAGTGTAACCGGTCTCCATTACACGCGCCTACTGCTGTGTCCTGGCCTTGATACCAGATAGATAGATAGATAGATAGATAGATAGATAGATAGATAGATAGATAGATAGATAGATAGATAGATAGATAGATAGATAGATAGATAGATACTTTATTAATCCCAAGGGGAAATTCACATACTCCAGCAGCAGCATACTGATAAAAAACAATATTAAATTAAAGAGTGATAACAATGCAGGTATAACAGACAGTAACTTTGTATAATGTTAACGTTTACCCCCCCGGGTGGAATTGAACAGTCGCATAGTTTGGGGGAGGAACGATCTCCTCAGTCTGTCAGTGGAGCAGGACATTGACAACAGTCTGTCGCTGAAGCTACTCCTCTGTCTGGAGATGACACTGTTTAATGGATGCAGTGGATTTTCCATAATTGATAGGAGCCTGCTGAGCGCCCCTCGCTCTGCCACGGATGTCAAACTGTCCAGCTCTGTGCCTACAATAGAGCCTGCCTTCCTCACCAGTTTGTCCAGGCGTGAGGCGTCCCTCTTCTTAATGCTGCCTCCCGAGCACACCACCGCGTAGAAGAGGGTGTTCGCCACAACCATCTGATAGAACATCTGCAGCATCTGAGCATCTCAGAGACATTACATTGAAGTGCTGAGGCATCTGCAGAAAAGAAAACAAGGGAGAGGTGGTGCACATAAAACTGCATTTTGCATTGTGACAATGAACCTGCACACACAGCATTGACGGTCAACAAGCTTTTGACCAAAAACATTATGGTAGCTGCTTCACAAATTCACCAGAACTCACTCCCTGTGTCTTTTTTTTTTTGTTCCCGAAATTAAAATTGAGACTGAAGGGAAGATGATTTGCTACCGTGGAAGAAATCCATGGAAAACAAAAAAACGCAAGAAGCTGCAGATACAGTAATAAAAGATGAGTACAGGAAAAATGTTCAAGAATTGAAGTGTTGGCATCTCGAGGTGACTGAAATGGAATTGGTCTAAGTTTTATAATTTAGGTTTTTTTTTTTTAAATATTGGGATTTTTTGCCCCCCCCAACCCCGTCTTCCTCACCCTATTATCCTCAGCCCAACCACAACACCCCAAAAATGATCACATCCTTGTGCCGTCCGTATCTGTTATTTTTATTTCAACATTTCAAACTAGTGCTGGCATCTCTTCGCCTCATAACCTTGTCTGTGTCATTCCCACCATCTCTCCATTTTTCTAATTGTCACACCTATGCTGTCATTCATCTCAGTTTGATTGTTTCATAGGTTCTGAGAGGAATGGTGGCATTGTAGGAAATGTTTGATATATTTTTGTATTACAGAAGTGAAAGCTCTCTCTGATGCATCAATGGCATTGTTTAAAGGCTAAGTCTCAGATCGCACACTACCACGATAAATAGTCTACTAAATAGAGGACGGTATTTCACTCATAACACAATTCACACTTGGACAAACTATTTTGGAGACCGATCACAAACATCCTAGCAAACATTCTGGGCAAATGTATTGGCCTTATGTGGGCAGCCAACAATGGCCCGATAGGGATTTGCACATGGGGGGAGAACACTGGCCCCAAGAAGCTGTCCCAGTGTGGGCAAATAGATAGGGAGCACAAATTTGTTCAGAAACCAAAAGAAAAAGTCCATCTCTCCATTTTCTATGCCTGCTTATCCAGGGAAGGATGGCTAGGAATCTGGAGCTTATTCCAGCAAGCAATGGATGTAGGCAGGAACAACCCTTGGAAAGCACAGGGTGAACACACTCACACATAGAGCATGGGGTCAATTTAACACCATCAGTCCACCTAACCTACATGATTTTGGACTGTGAGCGGTAACCAGAGCACCCAGAAGAAGCCAACATGGACACGAGTAAAATATGCAAACTCCATGCAGGGAGGGCCTGGGATGACAACCCTGACCTCCTAACTGTGAAGCTGTGTTACTAAATCAGTGACAACATTAAAAACTGGGAGACTCTGCGGTGGTGATTACATTGGTCAGCATTACCAAACCATCAGTTGGCCAATGAGGGACATACTGAACTTGTACAGCTGGCTGTTAGTCCATTTTGGGCCACTAGGCGAACTTTGCTAAGGGTTTCCTTGCAAAAGCCCCCACATTGGGCCAGTGGGGTATTTAATTGGGTGTTAAAAAGCCCACACTGTGACCCAAATTAGGTCACAACCCATAGTTTTAAGAAACACTGCATTAGTATGAGACATCAACAGAGTAACGCATGTTTAATTTTTCTGCTAATTTTCAAATATAATTTATTCTTTACTTTTGGCCAAATGTATGGTTTGTTTCTGACTGAAGGGTTCATGAAATGGGACAAAGTATTACAAAAGTGGTGACTCTGAGGCTAAGGGTCTGCACCCGTATCCAGAAGGTTGCTGGGTCGATTACCTGTTACTGCCAAAGGGAATCCTACTCTGCTGAGCTCTTGAGCAAGACCCTTAACCTGCAATTGCTCCAGGGGTGCAGTACAATGGCATGCAAAAATGAACAAATTCCTAATAAAAGAAATTGTAAAAGGCGAAAAAAGAACAAAAGTAAATGGGTGGTAGGGGGAAGCCGCACCTTCAGTCCTAAGAACCCAATTATGAAAATTCCCACCTCTTTTCCTACAGAAAGAGATTCATTTCCATGCATGATGAAAAAAGTCATTTTAAAATCTGGGGCCTCATGTATAAACGGTGCGTACACACAAAAATGTTGCGTATGCCCATTTCCATGCTCACATCACGATATATAAAAACTAAACTTGGCGTAAAGCCACACACATTTTCACGGCAACTCGTACGCAAGTTCTCCGCTTGGTTTTGCAAACTGGCGGCACCCAGCATCAAAGCAGTGCTTTTGTTTAAGTGTGGTTTCCCTTTCTTTTGTAGATGCATATCCCTGACGCGGTTTTATGAAATACACTGAAATTAACCGCATATTGTTTATTAGTTTAAGGCATCTGATTGTAATTAACCTGTAACAATATAATGGTTCACGGAATGGCCAAACTATTCCAAATACCATTGTTGCTTTAGCGTTGTTCCTCTCAATGCACCACTCGGAGTGTTTATATCACTGTATCTGAGTGTGGAATCACAGCTCTCAAGCAGCTGATCAGAAAGAGAATTATTGGTATACAGCATCAAGCACATGCTGCCTCAGCCATGCGCTATTTGAACTGTTCCCATATGGCAAACGCTTCAAAACCTTTCCTGTAGGGACCTTCCGGTTCAGAAACAGTCTCATCCCAAGAGCTCTAAACGCACTCAATCAGTCCATCAAGTGCTCCTGGTAGAACTGTTTGCACTTATTAGTACAATTACCTCACTGTAAACTATACAGTTATAATGCACAACCTGTGCCACTTTAAAAAGCGCGTATTTACATATGGTGATGACATCATTTTTAAAATTAAATGCAGTAAAATATGTTTATTACATTATACAGATAAAATTTGAACACCATTTAAATAATCTATATTATTAATAATTAAAGATGTGAAGACACGGTGGACGGAGGTAGCGACAAGCTGGTGCCCCGTTCAGAGATTGTTCCTGCCTCGCGCTGTATTCTTGCTGGGGCTGGCGCGACACTGATGATTGGGTAGAAAGAAAAGGAAGGACAGGAATTGGAGGTTAGTACGTTTGAAAGAGACAGTACTGCTCATCACTATCACTGCACCACCATGTTCCCATGTTTAATACATGATTTAATTCTTATCATCATGAAAATGATATCAGTTATAAATCTCAGTATTTAATTTATTCAGAGAACTGTAATATCATGAATGTAATGGATTCTGTGTCCTGTCGAAGGAAGAGAAAGCCTGTTTGAGAAGCACGTAGTGATTCACACACATACAGCAAATAGAAGAACACATACAAAACAAAGCATTTAACCCTTTAACCGCCAACTCCCTAAATATTCCCCAAGCCAGGCGAAATCTGAACAATTTTCGTTTTTTTACTTTTTTACATTTTTTTTACATTTTTTACATTTATTCAAGCAGTATTGACCACTAAATGTTGTGCAAGTTGCCAGTGTATACACGAAATCTATAAATGTAACCTGAATTCTCAGCTAAGCAAAACATCTTGATACCAAACCGTGCCCTTTTCAATGGTAGATACTGTCGAAACTGTAAGCGGCCCTTCCACGACAATAAACTTTCATCAACTGCAACTGACGGTCCTGGCATGTAGGGCAACTGAAATGCTTCAAATAAATGCTCAATCAAAGGACGTAGCTTGAACAAGTGGTCGCGGTTTGGATCTTTCTTATCTGGCTCGTTTCTGTTGTCATTCAAATGAAAGAATTTCAGCAGCAAAGAGAATCGGTTACGTGTCATGACAGCTGCAAAAATAGGTGTTGCATACATAGGATCTGTAGACCAGTACATCTCAATATCTGGTTTTCTGATTATTCCCATCAACATCAAAATCCCAATGAATTTTTTCATTTCGTTTTCATCAGTGTCAAACCAAACACGAACACGGGAATGTGGAGGTAAATTGGGATTTTTCTCAATAAACTGTGCTGCATACAGATTTGTCTGATGAACAAAATGTCTGATCAAATCAGGTGACACAAACAGCTCATAAAACTGCTCAGCAGTGTAATTGTTTACATCAACAATAAAGCCACACGTTCCCTCAAACGAATGCAGAAAAGGTAGTTCACCACGGGCAGCAGCCCAGCTGAGATGCTGGGGATACACCCATTCAGCGCCGTCATCCGATGCGTCTTCATTCACAGTATCATGCAGCGCACGTTGCTGCTCATCACTGTCGCTAAAATCTTCTTCAGAACTGCTACAATCATGATCAGAACTGTCCAAAATCGCCTGCAAAGCCTCACTTGAAGTCAGTTTACGTTTCGCCATATTCACAGCTGTTACATGTGAATCACGTCACATGACCGGCCAAAACAACCACAGACTTGTCGAAATACAACGTAGTAATAATACCCACGCCAAACCGTCAGTTATACTACTTGCCAGGCATTCATATAACCACAGGCAAATGTGCCGGATAATTCCGGCAGTATGGCGTTAGCAATAAAACAACGGTGCCGGATATATCCGGCAGAGGGCGGTTAAGGGGTTAACGTGCTACTTTAGTTACGATGGGATTTGAGAAACTAGTCAATTAAATGATTTAAAGATGAAGTTTATGATGTTCTACTTTAATGACAAAATAAATTATGTGATTAAAGTGGGAATTTCGAGATTAAAGTTGTCATTTCAACCTTTTTTCTCACTGTGGCCTTATTTTTTTTTCTTTTCTGTGTACCCTAATAAGCTTTCATATGACACTCAGAAGGTGGCCTACGATTCACCTTTTCACAGCGATTTTGATATCCGACAACTTCTTTTTTAATTCGGGCACCGTGCGACTTTGTGAACGTGAGCATTCGAGTTTCTCTGACACTCTATGTCACTCAATCAAATTCCTTTTGTTGTTTATACCACTGTTTAAACAAACAAATAGTACATTTTCCCTTGCCTCCACTATTTGCTGAAATTCTTCTATTTCCCCCCCGTGCTTTTGCCATTGCCTTTTCACAGAACGCTGAGTTATTTATATTGATTTGCATATTCAAAGAGGCGTAACTCTGGGAGGAGTTTGGGGAGTAGCAGCAGGCGTGTGCACGTGCGTTACTTTTCACGCTGACCGGGATTTATGTAGCAGAAGAACGTAGAAGTTGGCGTATGCACAGATTTACGCATCTGGATTTTTTTCTGTGCATACGCACATTTCTGCTTTTGTCCCTACTCCGTGTTTTAGTGTTAATTCTGCGCACGGCGTTATGCTTGAGGGCCCTGGACCTTACGAAAGTGATATGAAAGTTAATAAATACTGAATTGTTATTATGATGTATAATTTATTTGCATGTTTATAGATTCCAAATATGCATTTAAATATCTAAGGTACATAATTTTCCTATAGATTTTTATTTGCATTTTGTCTGCATGTCTACGGTTCTGCATTTTTGAGATGAATTAATTATGTACAAACTAAACAAATGCAATGTCTATCAAGGGATATTCAGGTAGGAGAGTTGTGATAATAATTAAATATAAAAAGATCATTTTATGTTATACAGAAGAAGAAATGCAATGAAATAATGCACACATCAATGTCATACAAGGAGAGAATACATTAATTTTATAAACTAGAGAATGGAGGAGGCCTGGTGAAACAGGGAGTGCAGTTGCTGCCTCCTAATGCTGCTTCCCACATTTCATTCATGGCTGACAGGCTACGTGAGTCATTGGAAGTTAAACCACAACATTTCTGATTTAATCTGCACCTTCTACTCCTTATGTGACCCTGAATGAGTCGTTTCACCTCTCAGAGTCTTTTTCAGTTATTGTTTGTACAGAACTGCATCATAGCTATGCATTTGTAAAGCACCTGTAGAATGTGTTCACCACAGAAAGGCACTATATAGTCAGGCCTCCATTGTCTAACTTGCTTAGTCCTGAGCAGGGCCAGGGGGACAGTGGGGTGCTGGAGCCCATCACAGATAGTTTAGGGAGCAAGACAGAAACAAACCCAGGTCATGGTACCAGTGCATCGCAGGGCAAACAAACACACACACACACACCCCAACCACACACTAGGGTCAATTTTGAATCACCAATCCACCTAACCTGCATTTCTTTGGACAGTGGGAGGAAGTCAGAGTACCCGGAGAAAAAGCATAAAGACATGGGGAGAACATGCAAACTCCACACAAGGGAGGGCCTGGATTATGAACCCTGGTCTCCTTACTGCGAGGCTGTAGCATGACCATTGTGCCATAGTGCCACCTGGCACTATATAATAAGCTTTATTAAATTCAATATACATTCTTTTATTTACAAAGGCTACTCTACATGGAACGTGGGTCCTTTTTTTTCTCACTATTGACCCATCAACATGGCATCCTGTCATCATATCACTTCTGCCCTACCCAAAAAAAGTAGGTAATCTAAAATGGCTTGAGTGAACATAAAAATAAATTATTTCTTTTGCTTACAAATATGTTCACTTTAACTACTAGCATATATTTTCTTTTTTTTTTTTTACAATAAAAATGAACTCCTTTATTCCTGAAATAAATGTAATAATTTTTCATATACTTTTTGGGAAATCTTCTAACACATTTTATGTAGTTGATTGCTTCTATGTAATAAACAATTTTTTTTTTTTTTTATAACATTTTATTAATTTTATTAAAGTCAGATAACATTCCATACATGCAAGTCAAGTTTAACAAAACTATATATATTGAAAATATATCACTCTAATATATAAAAAAATCCTTTGATGAGACAAGACTTTTTGGAAAAGATTTTTTCAAGTCCTGCGAGATGAGGCTTTTGCCTTGAGATTTTTTCAAGCCACACCTTCTTCTCAAACATTTTCAAACAAGACCACGGTCCTTTCACCTCTCATTTGTGTGAATGCTTTTGTGAGATACAGTTGCAGTGCTCTCAGCTCTTATAAATTTTAATGTTTTCCTCGTCTTAAGTTCCCAATTAAAGAAGACATATTATATCCAAATCTTATTGAAAAATTTAATCCTGAAGGGTTATCAACAGAAGAAATGATTACAGGGGAAATCCTAGCACGAGAAACAAAGAAGTCAAATGAATTAACACCAAAAATGACGATTGGTTACACGGCAAATTGGTTAAATGCATATCAGTAGACTATGCTGAAACAGTTGGTGGTGATTGTGCGGAAGATGAAAACATCAACTTACAATATCCTGAAGAATATCTACAACTGTTAACACCGTCCAGTCTTCTACCACATGAATTACTATGGAAAGAAGGATGTACCCAACAAAGGTAATGTAGTACATCTTCCGCACATAACATTAGACAACAAAGGAGATCTTGATATGCCATTCATATTAAAACGTTAACAGTTTCCTGTTAGAAAAGCTTTTGCAAAGACAATTAACAAATCTTTTATTTACTAGAGAGAAAGAAACGAAAGTCAATCACGGGCAGTTATATGTCGTGTTGATGCATATGTAACAATTCCATCCATCCATCCATTATCCAACTCTCTACATCCTAACTACAGGGTCACGGGGGTCTGCTGGAGTCAATCCCAGCCAACACAGGGTGCAAGGCAGGAAACAAACCGCGGGAGGGGTGCCAGCCCGCCGCAGTATGTAACAATTCCCATGAAAATAAAAATCTGTTTAAATTGTATATCCGCATTTCCATACGCAACTGCAAAGAGGCTAGTGCATAGTGCGCGCCTGGGGGTTGGCGAGGAAAAAGAGCAGGGGGCTCTTTTTTCTAAAAAAAAAAAATACTTTCCAGGGTCACACTGCTTCCCCTCAGAAAATGGGTTTGGTATTTATTCCTGAAAAGTGAAACACATTTCAATTAGCTGGGCACATAAAATAACACATGAAGTAGAAACAAATTTTTTATGGAAATAGTTTAAAAAAATGATAACCATTCTCTCATATAGCAGTGAATATGTAAACAGTTATAAATGGCAAGTGGCATGCAGGCTTGTTACAAAAGAGTTTGCATCAGCAGTTAGCACAGACTCTTCGCATTTTTATTTCTCATCTTGATCACACATTGCTTCCTCATGAGTGCCTCCAATTTATGGTGTGCTGCAGGATACTGTAAGGTGAGGGTTGTGAACTTTAACTCTTTGTAGGGTTCATTTTTTGTTTGTTTCATCAAACTCCTTTTTATTACCTTGATTATGAAAAACATTAACAAAACTGTTTTTCAGCAGCACTCTCCTGTCACATTACTCTGACAGCTCCAAATCCTCATCTGACAGTGCAAAATCCGAGCCATCGACAGTACACCACACATCTCTGGCTGAGGATTTAATTAGATGAGAGCCTCTGCTGGCATTTAACGCCATGCCGTAATGAAAATGAATGGCAATTCATCTTTATCTCATGGTCTTTGCTGCTATCCTGTGGATAAAACTGTATAGTATATTCTAGGTGATCTTTCTAGGCATTGACACTTGTCTTGAAAGTGTTAATTCTCATATATATATCATATATTTTCTGAAAACTGTGATAGCCACTGCAGTTTTCTACACTGTGGTGTGCTGGGCTGGTAACATTAATTCAAGAAAGGCCCACCGATTCAATAAGCTAGTTAAAAAGGGCAGACTTAGTTATGGGACACACCCTGGACCCACCAGAGGACGTAACAAAGGATAGAAATAAAACAAAACTATGGGCCATTATGAATGAAAAATGCTGCACATCCTCTCTTGAACACACTAACACTGAAAGACTTTTAGCCAACAAATCATTCAGCAGAAGTGTGTCTGGAAACAGGAAGCTCGGGCTGCTTTATACCAATGGCAATACACCTGTACAGTGCCACAGTTCGAATGGGCCTGCCAAGTTAGAAGTCTTCTTTATTTTTAATTTTTTCTTCCTTTTTAGTTATTCTGGTGTGTTTAAAGAGCATCTATTAAGCCCAATTTCCCCCTGGGGAAAATTAAAGACTATCTATCTATCTATCTATCTATCTATCTATCTATCTATCTATCTATCTATCTATCTAGTATATTCCTAGCAATATATATAAGGAGACTGGTTTTTTTTCATACACAAGAATTGTAATTTTTTGGTCAAAAATGGTGCATCCATTGCATTCTATTTTAGAAGCATAGATTTTGTTTAGTCTTTGCTGCAATGCCATTTTATTTTCCCCATCAATGCTGCTATTTTAGAGCCTTTTGTATTTGCCGTTTCCTTGGCAACGTTTCCTAGAATACACTGCAACGTGCTTGTTTGAGATGTTATCTCTGTGACAATGGAAAGGTCACTTTTTGGCAGTGCCAAGTTAACTCTAGATTGACAGTGATAAAGAATATTTATCTTTGTTCTTCTCAGTTACCGAGACTCTCTATTCAGGTTTTTTGACTCCAATTTGTGATTTTCATTTTGGTTTTGATGCTCTTTCATGTTGACCCCTGGTTTTGACCTTTTTGCCTTTTCACTGACTAGAACATTAGATTAGAACATTAGAACAATCGAGATGAGAACAGGCCATTCAGCCCAACAAAGTTCTCCAGTCCTATCCACTTAATTCTTCTAAAAAACAACAAAGTCGAGTTTTGAACATCCCTAAAGTCTTACCCTTTACCATGCTACTTGGTAGCTTATTCTATGTGTCAATTGTTCTCTTGGTAAAGAAAAACTTCTTAATGTTTGTGCAAAATTTGCCCTTAAAATGTTTCTGTCTCCCTGTGTCCTTGATGCAGTAATTTTAAAATCACAGTCTTGGTCCACTGTACTAATTCCCTTCATAAATTTTAAAGACTTCAGTCATGACTCCTCTTACTCTTCTTTTTCTTAAACTGAAAAGGCTTAGCTCTTTTAATCTTTCCTCATAAGTCATCGCCTGAATCCCTGAATCAGCCTTGTTGCTCTTCTCTGAACATTTTCTAGTGCTGCTATGTCCTTTTTGTAGCCTGGAGACCAAAACTGCATACAGTACTTCAGATAAGGCCTCACCAGTGGGTTATAAAGACTTTAGCAGAACCTCCTGTGACTTGTACTCCACACATCAAGGCGCTGTATAACCTGACATTCTGTTAGCCTTCTTAATGGCCTTTGACCACTGTCTGGCAGTTGATAGTGTCGAGTCCACTATGACTCCTAAATCCTTCTCATAAGGTGTACTTTCAATTTTCTGACTGCCCATTGTGTATTCAAACCTCACATTTTACTCCCTATGTGTAATACTTCACATTTACTGACATTAAATTTCATGTGCCACAAATCTGTCCTGCATGTTGTCCAAGTCTGCCGCTCCACTCAACTTGGTATCATCTGCAAACTTCACCAGCTTGTTATTTATATCCCTATCCGAATCACACACATTATATATATATATACATATATATATATATATATATACATATATATATATGGTTGAAAATAGTTTACTGTCAAATAAATGCACCGTAGCGGATGCTAGCAGATTGCTGGCCAACCACAAGCGTTACCTGGTAGGTAACCACCCATACAATCAGATTGTGACACAGACTTCGAATGCCGTGAATGTAATTACCCCGATCTACATGCTGTCAAATAAACGAACCACACGCCGTGGCGCAGTGTTAGGGGCATCGTCTCTGGCGCTGACGTCCGAGGTTCGATTCCCGAGAGGGAGTGCAGTGGAGTGTGTGCGCCTGATGAGCCCAGAATGAGGGCGAAACACGTGTCGTGTACTCTTTGCATTTATTTGACAGTAAACTATTTCAACCATTCTATGATCTGCTCCTCACAAACTGAGGGCACCGTGGCGGATGTTAGCAGATTGCTGGCCAACCACAAACGTTACCTGGTAGGTAACCACCCATACAATCAGATTGTGACACAGACTTCGAATGCCGTGAATATATATATATATATATATATATATATATATATATATATATATATATATATATATATATATGCAGTATGCAAGTATTCTGTTTGCTGAAAGCTCAGCTATGCTATAAAAGAAATGTGCACAAGGAAGTGTCTGATCATTGGATAAAAAGGGGAGACCTTCATGAGAGACTCAAATGTTGTCTTCGTTAAATTCTGTCTTTGGAATTTTGTTTCTTTGTTAAAGCTTAAACTTTGGCTTTGTTCTATGAACATGTTGAAAGATAAGATGACTTTTGTGTTTTGAATTCTGTTCTCAGTAAATCATTTAATGTGGCAATTCATTTTCTTGAATTATTTATTTAAATTGTTTTTCGAAAAAAATTTTTGTTCATTTTTGTTGACATTTCTCTGACATTATGCTGTTGCCAAGTCTTTCTGTGAGCAGCACCTTTGGATTTGTTGGGTGCTGCCATTATTTTTGCTTTATAGTCCTATTCACGTGATCCATATACCATGTGACCTATGACATCATGGATGCCACGAAATATAAGCAGATATCTTAACTATTTAAAGAAAAGTATATTTCCCTCACTGAAATAAAAATAACTTATTAACAGATTTTTATTGTGGAAAGAAATGCTCTTTTATTTTAGTTATGATTACATTTTCACTAGCAGTGTCACTGAGAAGCTCTCAGCCCACTTATTAGATATAGCAGCTTCCTATACGACTTTTACAACATCAAGGTATCTCGACACCCCTGTAAACACTTGATGGGCAAAGCCCTCAGACTCCTTGTTCTGAATTCCTGTATGTCTTTTTGTATGTAATTTTCCCTTGGGGAGAAATAAAGTCTATCTATCTATCTATCTATCTATCTATCTATCTATCTATCTATCTATCTATCTATCTATCTATCTATCTATCTATCTGTAGTGGTCAGGGGCCGCTAATATTCACACCGTCAAGGGTGACGGTGATTAATTTATTTTAATAGAAGAGATCCCAGGAACGTCCCCAGCCTTGGATCGACCCACACACACTCACAACAGAGACCAATAAAGCACACTGGGAAAGGCAAACAATTAAGAATATAATGAAACAAAATTAACTAAATGAAAACAGTAATACCACCCCTGACCCCTTCGGCGATATTACAGTTAACATATAACACAAACACCACACATCAAAGTCCATGTAAACCAAGCCGGATAAAATGAGAGGTGATGCAGTTAAGTCCAGCAATCTGTATGTTGAAAGGGTGAAAGAAAACACAGTCCTACCAATAACAGCAGGCAGCACGACAGATAAACACAACACACAACGCACCAAAACAAAACGAAACTTTTCTCTCCTTTTGCCCTATCTATTATATAGTGCCTTTCATATCTATCTATCTATCTATCTATCTATCTATCTATCTATCTATCTATCTATCTATCTATCTATCTATCTATCTATCTATCTATCTATTTTTTGACACTGACTTCTTCATAAACACTTACCACAGTCACTTGACATAATTTTATTAAATGATCAGTTTTAGAGAATACATAGATCTTACACTGCGGTGGGTTGGCACCCTGCCTGGGATTGGTTCCTGCCTTGTGCCCTGTGTTGGCTGGGATTGGCTCCAGCAGACCCCCGTGACCCTGTGTTCGGATTCAGCGGGTTAGAAAACTTATCTTACACAATGGAGTACTGCTGTAACTTTGCTAACTTTTCAGACTGCTGTCACTGTCCTGCTCCACTGATAGTCTGAGAAGATCGTTCCTCCCCCAGACTATGCGACTCGTTAATTCCATATTAAACGTTAACATTTAACATTATACAAAGTTATTGTCTGTTTTTTTATCTGCATTATTATCAATCTTTAATTTAATATTGTTTATTGTATCAGTATGCTGCTGCTGGAGAATGTGAATTTCCCCTTGGGATTAATAAAGTATCTATCTATCTATCTATCTATCTATCTATCTATCTATCTATCTATCTATCTATCTATCTATCTATCTATCTATCTATCTAATAAGTGTCTAAGAATATAAGCTCCATTTTTATTATATTTACTGCGGTGGGCTGGTGTCCTGCCCTGTGCTTGCTGGGATTGGCTCCAGTAGACCCCCGTGACCCTGTAGTTAGGATATAGTGGGTTGGAGAATGGATGGATGTATGTATTATATTTTTATAGATATATGTGTGTGTAGTCAGGGTTTGTATTCTGCTCTTAACTTTACTTACTTAACTTTTAACCCTGTCACTAGGAAAATATATGCACTGGGTTTTGTGTATGTTAAAGAGTTTCATTCTAGTTGTTTTCTTTAAATTTTAACCAAATCTGTATCTTTATTTGCATTTATTAAGTATATCATACTTATGAAATATTTCCAAAGGTGTTCGTTAGTGTTTTGTGAAGGTGATGTGACTTACGTCCTGTTTTTGTTAAAGGAGTATCTTGACGTTTAAGGGCAGGCTGTTACTGATAACACAAATGATGATCTCTGTAAGCAATAAACCTGATAAAAGTTTACTAACTTAGGGTCACCAAAAAGTCATCATCAGACAAGACCTACATCCTGTTTGAGGTTGATTTATGGCACGGCAAGAGTGAGTTCAGGACTTTAATGTTCAAGTTCTGAATCAACATTAATGCTAATAAAGACCTCCTTTTGTCAAACTGAACTGTTGTGACTTATTTTCTTCCACATAAGAAATCTTCAGGGATACCCTCCAAGAGGACACACAGTAGCCGAGGGAGACTTTGGCCCCTGTGAACATTAGTTGACAAGATCTTTTCAGCTGCTCTGCTTTGGTTCTCATCTTGAGACTTTCTTAAACATCTGGAGACTATGAGCTGTCATGTGATTATGGCCAACGAAAAAGCTATCATCATAAATATAATAATATTAATGATAAAAGGTTCAACTTTGTTGTCATTTTACAGGTACAACAAAATGCAGTTATCTCATACCCCTTGGGTTCAGAGCGCAGGAGCAGCTATTATACAGCACCCCTCGAGCAATTGCAGGTTAAGGGTCTTGTTCAAGGGCCCAGTGGAGTTGAATGCCTTCTGACAGTAATGGGATTCAAACCATTAACCTTCCGGATGCCAGCACAGATCCTTAGCCTCAGTGTACATTACATCAACCATTAGCCTAATTGCTTAGTTGAGGCTTTTCTCGAAACATTCTGGCTTACATTAGTCTTTCATCTGGTCTTTTTTCTGGCAAATGGTGGCAGGGGGTTCAAGGTCATCAGATAAACAAGCTGTGCCCGCTTATTGCCTTGTTGCCCTGTGCTAACTCTCTGCTGGTTGGGCTTCTCCTTCAGTGGGCTTTATACAGTAGAGCAGTGCAGTTACCATGCATTGCCTTGGAGTTTCGACATTACTATAATTGTAAATAAGGACTAAGTTTTGCTTTTTTTGTTTTTGGATATTTATTATGGCTTGAACGCTTCAATGATTCTGACTTTTGTTACTGTCATCACCTGTCTAGCAATTCTTTGAAAAATCCCTTTATACCGGTTTTGCATCTCTCAGACGTGTGAATAAATTCATAACACTTGCATATGGCTGCACTATTCCCTTGCTATGCTCCTAACACAGGATTTTAAAATCTTTGACACTCTCAAAATATATAAAACCTTTGTTTCTTGGGTTTGTCCTACAAAACATTACAAAAATGCTGAGTTGGGTGTTAGGTCAGCAGCTCTCTATTTAATCAACATTTACTGTATGTGGAGTCGCTGATATCAGGCACCATCACGGGGTGCTTTACAAATATAATCATGATGCTGTATCATCAGACTGTCATCTCTTTTGTTCATTTTTGATTTTTTGATTAATATTGATTATGTTAATGTTAATTTGGTTGCTCATGTGCATTATTCCTTGTTTTTGATTTTGTTTATGAATGTAAGCTGACTGGTTTGGAGACGGTGGCACTGACCAGAAAGCAGGAGACAGAGCTGGAGGTGGCAGAGTTAAAGATGTTAAGATTTGCATTGGGTGTGACGAGGATGGATAGGATTAGGAATGAGGACATTGGAGGGTCAGCTCAGGTTGGACGGTTGGGAGACAAAGTCAGAGAGGCGAGATTGCGTTGGTTTGGACAAGTGCAGAGGAGAGATGCTGGGTATATTGGGAGAAGGATGCTAAGGATAGATTTGCCAGGGAAGAGGAGAAGAGGAAGGCCTGAGAGAAGGTTTATGCATGTTGTGAGAGAGGACATGCAGGTGATGGGTGTAACAGAACAAGATGAGGAGGACAGAAAGATATGGAACAAGATGATCTGCTGTGGCAACCCATAACAGGAGCAGCCAAAAGAAGAAGAAGATGTAAGCTGCCTGTATGTTGTATGTCACCCATTTTTTGACATCCATTGCATGCCCAAGCAACCTGTGGGGGGGGTCTCTGTCTCTCTCTCTCTCTCTCTCTGTCTTTGAATTGCCTTTCTTGCTTAGAGGATCTGTTCAAAACTTTTTCAAAATATGTCAGGATCTAATCAATAACATTTTAGAATAAGTTTCCATTTCCCTTCTTTTCCAATTCTTTTGATAGATAGATAGATAGATAGATAGATAGATAGATAGATAGATAGATAGATAGATAGATAGATAGATAGATAGATAGATAGATAGATACTTTATTAAGCCCAAGGGGAAATTCACATACTCCAGCAGCAGCATCTTCAGAGGTGACTGTGTGCAGAGGGTGCAGACCTATAAATACCTGGGAGTGCAGCTGGATTATAAATTAGACTGGACTGCCAATACTGATGCTCTGTGCAAGAGAGGACAGAGCCGACTATACTTCCTTAGAAGACTGGCGTCCTTCAACATCTGCAATAAGATGCTGCAGATGTTCTACCAGACGGTTGTGGCGAGCGCCCTCTTCTACGCGGTGGTGTGCTGGGGAGGAAGCATAAAGAAGAAGGACACCTCACACCTGGACAAACTGGTGAGGAAGGCAGGCTCTATTGTAGGTGTTACCGACCTCAGGCCTAGGGGAACCTGGGCCAGGTACAAGCCACTGTTGCTACAGGGTGTAGCCACAGCAATATGGTGTAAAACATAAAAGAAACAGACAGCAGTCCCAAGTCTCAGACCATACTTCTCTGTTCTCTTCTACCTTTATTCTCCTTTTTCCAGAAATATATATATGCTTCAATTTCTGCATAGATGAACATGGTAATCAGTGAAAACAATGGTGCAAACCAATTTACTCTGTATAACAAATAGTGTAAACACATTTACTTTGTGTACTTGATTAGAAACCAATGTCCCCAGAACTCGTTAATTTTCCAAGGAAGCAGACAGTTCTGTATCTACACATTGTGTGTAGATAAGATACTAAATCAAAGCAGTCAGCAGGTGACTCTTCCATAATTGACAGGAGCCTGCTCAGTGCCCGTCACTCTGCCACAGATGTTAAACTGTCCAGCTCCATGCCTACAATAGAGCCTGCCTTCCTCACCAGTTTGTCCAGGTGTGAGGTGTCCTTCTTCTTTATGCTTCCTCCCCAGCACACCACCGCGTAGAAGAGGGCGCTCGCCACAACCGTCTGGTAGAACATCTGCAGCATCTTATTGCAGATGTTGAAGGACGCCAGTCTTCTAAGGAAGTATAGTCGGCTCTGTCCTCTCTTGCACAGAGCATCAGTATTGGCAGTCCAGTCTAATTTATAATCCAGCTGCACTCCCAGGTATTTATAGGTCTGCACCCTCTGCACACAGTCACCTTTGAAGATGCTGCTGCTGGAGTATGTGAATTTCCCCTTGGGCTTAATAAAGTATCTATCTATCTATCTATCTATCTATCTATCTATCTATCTATCTATCTATCTATCTATCTATCTATCTATCTATCTATCTATCTAATAGTGTCTTTCATATCTATCTATCTATCTATCTATCTATCTATCTATCTATCTATCTATCTATCTATCTATCTATCTATCTATTTACTGTACGTCTTTGGATTCTGTATTGGGACTTTGTTACCTCAAATTGCGTTGTGTTTCAGGAAATTCCTTTTTCCTTATGTCCTCCCCAGAGCTGGCTTTTTTGTTGCAGAGTTTTTTGTGAAATACATCTTTTATTTGTTGTTTATAAAGATTTTGTTCTTCCTCTTATTCTATGTGGAGTTTAGCTGCACCCACCTCTAGTGCTTTTGGAACTCTTCAGCGCCGGAGACTCCCTAGATCCTTCCACAGGAGCCTTTTTTACCAACCCTCTGTTGATCTTCTTACTTTGACCACCTAACCTATGCAAACTTCACATCCGCAGCTCACTTCACCAGGCACTCTGAGCTGTAACAGGTCCTTCTCATAAATATTAAACAATGGGTGACTTTCCAGTGTAAAAATCTTATTTAGTGCATTTTTTGGAGGGAGTATCCAGCCATCTTCATAGGTGTAACAGAGAGACAGCTAGCAAGCCTTTTCAGGGAGCACATTCAAGCTATCAAAATAAAAAAAACTCACCAAGCTGACTGTAGAACATGTATAAATGGTATCACCCAGATGGTTATTCCATTTTCAGCAAAATCATATACTGCTTTAGAGTTTTGATTCAACAGAATTTTTCAAATTAAACATAGATGAAAATAAAATGGACAAAAATGATGGGATTCTTAACCTAAATTTTGTTGTACAACCTTTAGAGGCCATTACTACAAACCAGCGATTCCTGGAGCTCTCCATGAAACTTCTGCGCCTGTCCACAGGTCATTCAGCCCACTCTTCAGAGCAAAATGCTCCAGCTGTGCCGGATTTGAATGGGTCTTCTCCAGACTGCATTTTCAGTTCTTCCCATAGATATTTGATGAGATTCAGATGAGGTTCCTAGACGTTCACTTCAGAATAGTCCAATGTTTTCTTCTTCACCATTCTTTGGTGCTTTTAGCTGTGTGTTTTGGCTCCTTATCCTGTTGGAAGATCCATGACCTGCAACTGAGAAAGAGCTTTCTGACACTGGACAGGACGTTTCACTCCAGAATGTCTTGATAGTCTTGAGATTTCATTGTTCCCCACACAGACTCAAGTCACCCCATGTCAGATGCAGCAAAGCAGCCCCAAGACATAACCGACCTTGCTCCATGTTGCACAGAAGGTATGGTGTTCTTTTCTTGGAATGTTTCATTGTTTTCATTTATGGACATAGAGCTGATGTGACTTGCTAAAAAGCTTCAGTTTTGTTTCATCTGTTCAAAGGACATTCTCACAGAAGCAGTTTGGCTTGTCAATATGCATTTTGGAACATTCCAGTCTGGCTTTTGACAGTGGTGTCCTCCTGGGTCTTCTTCCATTGAGCCCACTCATTCAAAAAGCAACAAATGGTGCCATCAGACATTGATGGACCTTGACCTTGGAGTTCAGCTTTTATCTCTTTGGAAGTTGTCCTTGGCTTTTTCTACCATTCCCACTATCCTTTTGCCCATTCTGAGGTTGATTTTTCTCTGGTAGCCATGTCCAGGGAGGTTAGCTTCAGTCTCATGGACCTTAAACTTCCTAGTCATATTTGCAACTGTTGTCACAGATTCATCAAGCTGCTTGAAGATGGTCTTCTGGCCTTCACCTTTCACAGGCTTGTCTATAAATTTCTTTCTGACCTCACCAGACAACTCTCTCCTTTGCTTTGTCTGGTCCATGTTCAGTGCGGGACACACGATGACACCAAACAGCAAAGTGACGACTTTTCTCCTTTAAAATTGAATGACTGATTGCACAATTTGTGTGTGATGTGTGTGATATGAACTGAAGAAAACAGCTAGTTTGAAAGATCACTTGAACCCAGTTATTTCTGATCTTTTCTATTGGTCCAAACAAATGTGTCCAGGCCGTTTTAGAAGATCTTTGTAGAATAAGCAACACTTGATCTGTTCACACACTTGCTTTGTTTTACTCGATGACATGTCAAAGGCCTGCAGGTATATAGAGGACAATTGCTTTAATGTCATCATTTTTCAGGAGGCACACAGCATGTTTTCAATGACTTGTAAGGGGACCAAAAATTTGTCTGTGTGTATATATATTTTTCATAACACTTTGATTATTTATTTCATAATTGCCATTTTATTTATTTCATTTTGGCACAAATGTTGTTCCTTACCAGACGAGGCTCTGGTTTCCCATGATCTAGGGTTAGATTAAGTGAGATCACGGAACGAATTAATATACAGGAATAAATCACCAGAGTAAATATTTCATTTGAAAATGAGTCTCAAAAGAGGCCACTCTTAATTTATCACTGACGAAATTATAAAATGAAGGTTTCAAATAAAAAGACAAGGAGCCTCATGTAATATTTTATTTTCAGTCTCTCTTGTCACAGAAATGCAGAATTTGTGTAAAGGAAGGAAAGAAATTAGATCACTAGGCTATTATATGTACTCATTATGTGGTAATTAAAATGCTTTTCTTTTGTTCACACCGTGAGACATTTACACTGGGGTTTACGCTTCCTTTGCTTCCTCGATTCAGCTGTCACTACTTATAATAGATACATTCTTATCATCTTTAAAAACAACCCATGGTTAAAGGACTTTATGTGACAGATTTGCATCTGCTGTCACAGGATCATCAAGCTGTTTGGAGATGGTCCTCTAGCCTTTACCTTTCACAAGCTTGTCTGTAAATTTATTTCTGACCTCACCAGACAACTGGTCCATGGTCAGTGTGGGACACACGATGACACCAAACAGCAGAGTGATGACTTTTCTCCATTTAAATTGAATGATGGAGTGCACAAAGTTTGAGATGTGTGTGATATGAACTGAAGAAAACAGCTAGTTTGAAAGATCACTTGAATCCAATTATTTAGGATCGTTTCTAGGGGTCCCAACAAATGTGTCCAGGCCATTTTAGAAGATCTTTGTAGAATAAGCAATACTTGATCTCTTTCTACACTTGCTTTGCTTTACTTGATGACATGTCAAAGTCATGTAGGTACACAGGGGACAATTGCTTTTCATTTCATCACTTATCACGAGGCAAACATCACCTTTTCAATGAGCTGTAAGGAGACCAATAGCTTTATCCAAATTTAGAACAATTCCTGTTTTACTAATGTTATTAATAGTACTCATCAAAATAAGCAAAGTCTTTCAGGTTTTCAGTCCTCTGCACCGTTTTAATTTTTGGCCTAGTCTATTAAACTGGGCCTTGCTGACACCCTAGGCTTAGACCGTTGTCTTCTCCGGCTCTTTCAGCTCAGTATACATCCATGTTTTCATTTCTTGCTTTCAAACTGCTTTCTCTGTCGACTCTCCTTAGGCACTTCAAATGCAGCCCCCAGACATGAGCACATTTTCAGTTTAATTTCTGCTGACTGTCCCTGTGCCTCAGCATGTGGCAATTATCACACTAAATATGGTTATTTTTATAATATTATTGCAACCTGCCCCAAGGTAGCTGCCCTCCCTGAATTCAGACCTGCTGTGAAGGTCAGATTAGTCACTCTGAAGAACTTCATTTTACTGCGAATCTGTGAAATTTGCCCATTTATTAAATATGTTCTCAGAAGGAAATGATTATTATGAAGAGGTTTCATCTGCTTCTGGTTCACTTTTAAGGAAATTTAAGCAGCATTATGCATTTTAGTTGAGAAAACCTTTCAGAAATTACAGTTTCATGTTGCTTGTCTTTATCTCATCTCATCTTCCCATCCACTTTTCCTTGTAAGGGTTGCGGTGGCAGCAGGCCACAGACTTCCCTGTCCCCAGCGTCAGATTCCAGCTCTTCCTGGGACATTTCCCAAGTATTCTCAATCACTCCATTGTGTTTTAGGTCTGCTGCAGGGTCTTCACCCAGTGGATCTCTACAAGGGTATTCTTAAGACACACCAAAACCACCTCAGCTTGCTCCTCTCGATCTTAGAGGGCAGTGACTCAACTCTGAGGCTCTCCCAAATCACTGAACTTCTCACCCTATCATGGAGTGTCAGCCCAGACACACTGCGAAGAAACCTCATTTCTGTTTCTTGTACTCACAGTCTCGCTCTTTTCAGTCATTACCTACAGCTAATGATCATAGTTAAGGATACAAATGTAGATCGACCGCTAAACTGCAAGCTTTGCCTTTAGAATCAGCTCTTGCTTCACTACCATAGACCTGTACAATGCCCACAGACCAGCTGTCACCACTCCAGTCCAGTTGTCAAACTGTTGAATTCCTTTACTAAGGGCAGTTGTCCCCCTACCCCCTTACCTCAAGAAAGCAGTCTACTCTTTTCCATGAAAGAACCATTACCTCAAACTCAGAGGTGATGATCATCATCCCAGCCGCTTCACACTCAGTGGAGATTAGCTCAAGTGCATGCCGAATGTTACAGTCAGATCAAGCAAAGAGGAGAGCATCATCTGTGTAAAGCAACAATGCTACCCCTAGCCTCCCCAACTGGACACCCTCACATCCAACTGCATCTTGATATCCTGTCAACGAAAACCACAAAATGCAGCCTTGACAGAGTTTGACACCGACAAGGAACAAATTCAAGTTAATGCCAAGTGTTTGAGCACACATCTCACCTAATTTATGTAGGGAACAAATGGCACGCAAGAGCGAACCTGTTACCTACAACTTCTCCAACAACACATGCAGAGGGACAAGCTCACATGCTTTTTCCAAATTTACAAACCATATACTGTATGTAGACTCGGTTACATAGTCCTATGCACCCCCCATCAACTGTGCCAGGGAGAAGAGCTGGTCAACTGTTCCACGACCAGGATGGCATCCACATTGTTCCTCTTGTATCTATGGCTCAAGCATCAGATAAATTCTTCCCTCCAGCACCCTTGCGTATGCCTTACCTGGGAGGCTGGGGAGTGTGTTCCCCGCTTATCTTTATATCCTGTCATTTTACCATTACCTATAAAATAAATAATTGTGAATATTTCTAATTTTACTACTTATCATCCTGCCTCTCATCATCCTTGCCTTTCCAAAGGTTTGGGAAAATGTGTTGCAAACCAATTACAGCATCACTCATCAACCGATGATTTTTTTTGAGCAAGTTCAGTCTGCATTTTGAAAGTTTCACAAAACCAAAACCACGTTGGTCCAAGCGGTGAATGATCTGCTGCTGACCTGTGATTAGAATATCAGAACATCAGAACAATCGAGACGAGAACAGGCCATTCAGCCCAACAAAGCTCGCCAGTTCTATCCACCTAATTCTTGTAAAAAAACATCAAGTCGTGTTTTGAAAGTTCCTGAAATCTTACTGTCTACCATGCTACTTGGTAGCGTATTCTAGTTCTGTTCTGCTTTTTCTGAATTTTTCAGTTACGTTTATAATACAATAAAGCCTTTTTTGTATAGCACAGCAAACAAATTCTCAGGTAAAAGTAAAATTAATTACTACATACAGAAATACTACATTTGAAGGTACAGATTACGTTTAACACCATTAATCATTAGATTTTGCTACATGTCTTGACATCATGTGTAGCGTGAGGGATGGCCAGCCATTTACCCTGGCCAATACCCCCAGGCCACTAGATGGAGCCCTCCCTGTAGCATGGAAGTGCCCCGAAGACCAGCAGGGAATTATGGACAATGGAGTTTTTATTCCCAACCCTGCTGGACACTGTGGGGCCCACCAGAGGACGCTGCAGGGAGGCTCAAGGACTCTTACGTGCCCTATAACCCGGAAGTGCGTCATGATCACATGATAAGAAGAAATGACATGCTTCCGGGTTGAGGAAAAGGACTTTTACCCTGACCCGGAAGTCATAAGGACTTGTGGATTGTTGGACAGGAACACCTCTGGGTCAGGGGGTATAAAAGGACTGTGGGAAAGCCCAGAGACTTAGCTGAGCTGGGAGGAAGGGTGGCATCGCATCTGGGAGTGAGGAGGATTATTGATTTATTGATTGAGTATTGTTTATTTGAAGATTGTGGAGAAGAGGGTGCTTTGTGCACTTATTATTATAATAAATATTAATATTTGGACTTTTATCTGGTGTCTGACGTCTGGTCTGAGGGTTCAAGGGGTCATGGAGCCCTTAAACTGTCACAGTAGGAATATCAGGCATCCCCCTGAAATGCTTTACCTTCATATTGTCAGATCGTGATCGGTATATTGCTGCGAATATGTTGTCACAAGAATAACGAGAAGACATCAAAAATGTTTGGGGCAGCCACCTGTATATTGTGCCCTGGCTGCAAAATGGGTTTGGTTGATGAGTTGTGTTCAGGTTCAAGTCCAAAACAGAACTGATTTAAGGCTTCAAAGATGGCGGCTTTAAAGGCCGAGCCAGGAAGTGAAGTCATTAGTACAGGAATCAATGTCATCGATGAGCCCAGAACCGGAAGTGACAACATCGGTGGGGTTGGGACCGGACGTGATGTTGTCTGTCCCGGAACTGACATCATCAATGGCACCAGAACCATGCAGGATTTCCCGTGGATGGTCTGCAGAGGATTGAGAGAGAAAGTCAGTGCACCTCGCCACTCCCTGGTCTGGCGTAGAACTACAATTATTCAGGCCCTTTAGCTTCCTCCCAATCGCACGTGTGTGACAATGCATACCTTTTTGTCGTGGCATACCTCAACACTAAACATTTCTTTTATATGAACTTCCTTTAAGGATGTTGTTGTTGTGTAAGCTCCTAGAGAGACCATATTCTCCTTTTCAAACACTTTACTAACAAAAATGCCTTAAAACTTATCTACAGCCCTTCCATGTTTACTCTTACCAGCTAATCGCGGTCAGAGTTGACTACTAATTCTTTTACATTTATAACCCTAAACAATTAGACGAAGTGCCAGAACTAATTGGAGAGTTAGTTATATTTTATTCATACGTTAACTAAAGGTTTCCAGTTGTGCCTAAAATATGCAAAGTAAGAAATGTTGCTAAAATAATACAAAACTGGATAATTAATCATCAGATTCATCTTGTTTAGGCTACCAGGTGGCTTTCTGTCTTAGTATGTTGATTGGTCTCTGATCCGATGTGGTCCAGCATGGCCCTTGGATAGAATGGCCTTCTGCATCTTGAATAGAACAGCTGAGACACACAGAGAGAGAGAGTCACCTGGTAGACTCCATGTGTCTCAATTGTGGATGTTGTTCTTGATAAAGCTTGAGAGTCCCTATGAGGAGTACTGAGGAGTAACATCCATTGTAGTCATCGCTCATAACATTGAACCACCAAAAAAATGTTTCTTGTCTATATGTGCTGATTCCAAATCTGAAGTCAGATTTTGTCTATCACGTCAGGATCTTAAGTTAAGCATACGTGTGCAAAAATGAAATTGTGCTATAAAATGAAAAGGAATTAACACAAAAAAAAGACGTTTGGGGCAGCCACCCATATACTTGAATTAGGCTGCAAAAGCAGGATTTGGTTGCACAGAAGTGTACAGATCGAGTCCACAACAGAACTGAGTTAATGCAGGAAGTGGTCTTGGTTTTATGGCAGTTCGGCGGAAATGATGTCATGTTTTCATGGATACTGGAAGTGACATCTTCGTGACTGGAACTGGAAGAAACGTCATGTGAGTCAAGCAGGATTTCCCATGTCTGGTCTGCAGAGATTAATCAGGAAAGATTTAATGCACCCCACCACCCCCTGGCTTGGTGTGGAATTACCTTCTTTTGGTCCTACTAGCTACCTCCCATGTGCATGTGTGTGACAGTGCGTAATACAGAAGTAGTCCTTGCCCCACAACTGTATTGGGCTATGCTGATGTATTCATAACAATGAAGCAGAAGAAAATGTACTGAAATGAAAATATTTGTTTCAAAAGATTCTGCTCAAGCTCAGCATAATACTGTTCCAAAGTACTTTAACACATTGAATGTGAGGTACGAGTTAACTCATGTCTCACTAAACCAATCAAAGCATGACATATGAGTTAACTCGTACCTCAGTATACAGCCTCTATAGATGCAGCCAACTTGCTGCCGGGTTTTGCTGTCACATCTCAGTTTCCTACTACAGTGCTGCCATCTACTGAATAGATATAGATTGTTTTTTTTTATTTCAGTGGCAACAGCTTGCAGAAAATGGTGTTTTAACCCTTAAACTGCCTCATACTTGGGGGGGGGGGGGGGGGGGGTTAATGCACCCCTGGACGCCAAATACTTTTTTGCTGCACTTTTTAAGGAAATGTCACAATTCACCAAGAAAAAGTGAAATTTTAATGGAACACATTATTTTCATGCAAACAGCATCACAGTTACTACAACACTGATCATTTTACACACTGCCAATGAACTGTAAAAACTATTTAAAAAGCTACTGCAACAATCTATTATTATATGTACAAGGTGCAACTGACACCATTGATGAAATTAAGTAAATCACCGAGCCAACTGCGAATGATCTGGCTGCATGCAAACGCACAGAGGCCAACGCTGATGCTTGCAGGCTAGTCTAGTGCAGCGGCTGAATCCCAGGGACAGCAATGCTGATTCGCTAGGGGGTGGCAGTGGTAATGAGCTGGCTGCTCAATGAATGTACGACACGGACTGATCAGCTCCGGTGTGCTGGCACATTTCACTGGGAACCGACTATAGCCAGTTGTGGCATTCAATGAATGTACATTGCCGAATATACTCAGTTTCGGCGTGCTGGCAAATTGCATTGGGAACCAACTATTGACAGTTCTGGCAGTTTAAGGGTTAAATAGACAGTATTAAAATTGTCATCTTGAAAAAGGTATAAAGCTGCTGATGTTTTAAAACAACTAGCTTTATTGCAAGATGAATATTTTGATGATCATGACAGTCACATTTTTAGTGTCGTGGCTTTTCTCTAAGTTCACTCCAATATTTCTCATAATTTCTAAAAGGTGGTTGTGCCTTTTAAACTTACAGTTCACATTTAACTTTTTTTATTTTATTTCATAATGTCAAAAAAAAAGTTTCATGACATTGTTACTCTTAAAGTGCTGCCTGAGGTGATTGCTTCAGGTACACTGACAAGACAACAGCATAGGTGGTGGGGCTTGGCAATATGTTTATGGGGGGGGCTTAACTCAGCTTGAAGCCAGGCCTAAATGGTTAAATGGTTGTGATATAGTCCATTAAATGATAGATTTTAAAATACCAAGGAAAACACAACCGAATATTCAAGAGAATATGAAAAGAGATTAGGGGCCTCATGTATAAACGGTGCGTACGCACAAAAATGTTGTGTACTCCCGTTTCCACGCTCAAATTGCAATGTATAAAACCTAAACTTGCCGCGCACATTTTCACGCCAGCTAAATGCTTGGTGTACACAAGTTCTCCGCTCGGTTTTGCAAACTGGCGGCACCCAGCGTTAAAGCAGTGCTTTTGTTCCAGTTTGGTTTCCCTTTCTTTTTTAGATCCACATCCCTGATGCGACTTTATCATATACACTGAAATTAACCGCATATTGTTTATTAGCTTAAAGCATCTGATTGTAATTAGCCTGTAACAATATAATGGTGTACCGAATGGCCAAACTATTCCAAATACCATAGCTGCTTTAGCGTTGTTACTCTGAAGTATTTATCCCACTGCATCTGAGTGTGGAATCACAGCTCTACAGCAGCTGATCAGATTATCGGTATACAGCATCAAGTACACGCTGCCTCATCCATGTGCTATTTGAACTGCTCTCATATGACAAACGCTTCAGAGCCTTTCCTGTAGGGACATCACGGTTCAGAAACAGTTTCATCCCAAGAACTATAAAGGCACTCAATCAGTCCATCAAGTGCTCCTTGTAGAACTGTTTGTACTTATAAGTACAATTACCTCACTGTAAACTTGCGATACATTTGTAATATTGCACAACCTGCGCTGCTTTATAAAGCTCATATTTACATATGATGATTATAACATTTTTAAGATGAAATGTAGCAAAATATGTTTATTACATTACACAGATCAAATGTTAACATCATTTAAATAATCTATATTGTTAATAATTAAACATGTGAGGACACGGTGGCGCCTGTTCAGGGATTGTTCCTGCCTCACACTGTATTCTTGCTTGGGCTGGCGCGACACTGGAAGGATAGATAGATAGAATAATTAAACATGTACTACGAAGATATTTCAATGTTCCTTAAAAGTTTTGAAGAATCTGCGTTCTAAGCTTACAGATGGCTTAACATCTATTACAGAGCTGATTGTGTGGCAATTGGTTACTTGGAGAAAGAAAAGGAAGGAATTGTAAATTATTTCATTGAAGGTCGTGCACGCCGCAGCAAGCATCTTGCGGGAGACAGGAACAATCTCTGGACAGGGCGCCAGTTTGTCACTATCACTGCCCCACCGTGTTCCCATGTTTACTAACATGCTTTAATTCCTATCATCATGAAAATGATATCAAGTATACATCTCAGTATTTTAATTATTCAGAGAGCTCTAATATCACGAATGTAATGAATTCTGTGTCCTATAGGAGGAAGAGAAAGCCTGTTTAAGAAGTACATAGTGATTCACACACATTGAACACATAAAAGATAAAATACAAAACAAAGCATTTAAGGTGCTACATTAGTTATGATGGTATTTGAGAAATTAGTAAATTAAACGATTTAAAGATGAAGTTTATGATGTTTTACTTTAATGACAAACTATGTGAATAAAGTGGAAATTTAGAGATTAAAGTTGACATTTCATGCTTTTTTCCCACTGTGTGGCTATTTATTTTTTTTTTTTCTCTGTACCCTAATAAGCTTCCATATGACTCTCAGGCGGTGGGCTATGACTCACCTTTTCACGGCGACTTTGATATCTGACAACTTCTTTTTTATTTCGGGCACTGTGCGACTTTGTGAACTTGAGCTTTTGAGTTTCTCCGACACTCTATGTCACTCGATCAACTTCCTTCCTTTGTTTGTACCACTGTTGAAACCAACAAATAGTACGTTTTTCCTTGCCTCCACTTTTATATTCGCTGAATTTCTTCTATTTCCCCCGTGCTTTTGCCATTGTCTTTTCACAGAACGCTGAGCTTAAGTGCATGTGCGTTACTTTTCATGCTGACCGGGATTTATGGAGCGGAAGAACGTTGAAGTTGACGTTCGCAAAGATTTATGCATCTGGATTTTTTTGTTGGTACGAACATTTCTGCTTTTGTCCGTATGCCATGTTTTAGTGTGAATTCTACGCACGGTGTTATGCATGAGGCCCCAGGTGTGCAGTGTTTGGGTGAAATTGTAAATGGTAGGTCAGGATGTAAAATACCACAGAAGATTAAAAGTTTTTGAGCATGACCCCTTAATAGAAACACCAGTAAAACTCAGGTTTATTTTGCAATGCAATCCCTGTTGGCAAAATGGATAAATCTTTTCCATGCCCCTCATGAAACCGACCTTCTACTCTAGACTTGACATCTTTTACATTTAGAACATTAGAACAACCTAGACAAGAACAGGCCATTCAACCCAAAAAAGCTCTCCAGTCCTATCCACTTAATTCTTCCAAAATAACATCAAGTCGAGTTTTGAAGGTTACTTAAGTCCTACTGTTTACCACAATACTTGGTCACTTATTCCAAGTGTCTATGGCTGTCTGTGTAAGGAAAAACCTTTGTATGTTTGTGCAAAATTTACCCTTAACAAGTTTCCAAAGGTGTCCGTTGGTTTTGATGAACTTATTTTAAAGTCTTCATCCACTGGACTAATTCCCTTCATAATTTTAAACACTTCAATTATGTCTCCTCTTAGTCTCATTTTCCTTAAACTGTAAAGGTTCAGCTCTGTTAGTCTGTTGTCATAATTCATCCCCTGTTGCTCTTCTCTTGTCTTTTTCTAGTGCTGCTATGTCCTTTTTGTAGCCTGGAGACCAAAACTGCACACAGAACTCCAGATGAGGCCTCACCAGTGTGTTATAAAGCTTGTGCAGAACCTCTTGTGACTTATAGTCCACACATCAAGGCGCTATATAACCTGACATTCTGTTAGCCTTCTTAATGGCCTTTGACCACTGTCTGGCAGTTGATAGTGTTGTGTCTGCTGCGACTTCTAAATCTTCTCATAAGGTGTACTTCCAATTTTCAGGCTTCTCATTGTGTATTCAAACCTCACATTTTTACTTCCTATGTGTAATACTTTACATTTACTGACATTAAATTTCATCTGCCACAAATCTGCCCAAGCCTGTATGCTGTCCAAGTTCCTCTTAAACGATTCAACAGATTCAAGATTATCTGCCAATCCACCAAGCTTGTTATCATCTGCAAAACGAACCAGCTTGTCATTAATATTCCTATCTAAATCATTTATATATATTAAAAATAGCAGCAGCCCTAGCACTCAGGGACACCACTCTTAACATCAGCCAATTCTGATAAGGTCCCTCACGCCATCACCTTCTGCTTCCTATGACTTGAGCCAATTTTGCCCCCATATACACACCACACCCTGAACTCCCACTTCTTTTAGTTTGTTGTCCACCCTCTCATGTGGCACCTTATCAAATGCTTTCTGAAAGTCAAGTTAAATAATATCTTAAGCTCCACTTTAATCACTTTCTTTTGTTGCATCTTTATAGAATTCCAGCATGTTAGTAAAACACGACCTTCCTCCTCTGAACCCACTCTGCCTCTTCAGTAAAACTCCTTCTCTTGCCATATGTTGCTCAATCTTCTCTTTAATAATTCTTTCCATTAATTAACCCTCAATGCACATTAACGTTACCAGCCTATAGTTGCTTGGACTTGCCTGATTTTTATATAACGGGATAACATTTGCCATTTTCCAGCCCTTTTGAAATTTCCCCAGTGCACAGTGACTTTTGTAAATATGCGTCAAGGGTTTATATATGCACTTGTCAATCTTAAGACATCCAATACTGATGCGCTGTGCAAGAAAGCACAAAGCCGGTTATACTTCCTTAGAAGGCTGGCTTCCTTCAACATCTGCAATAAGATGCTGCAGATGTTCTATCAAACAGTTGTGGCGAGCGCCCTCTTCTACGCAGTGGTGTGCTGGGGAGGCAGCATTAAGAGGAAAGACGCCTCACGCCTGGACAAACTGGTGAGGAAGGCAGGCTCTATTGTTGGCATGGAGCTGGACAGTTTAACATCTGTGGCAGAGCGAAGGGCGCTCAGCAGGCTCCTATCAATTATGGAGAATCCACTGCATCCACTAAATAATGTCATCTCCAGACAGAAGAGCAGCTTCAGCGACAGACTGCTGTCACTGTCCTGCTCCACTGACAGACTGAGGAGATCGTTCCTCCCCCAAACTATGCGACTCTTTAATTCCACCAGGGGGGGTAAACGTTAACATTTAACATTATACAAAGTTATTGTCTGTTTTTTTTCACCTGTATTATTATCATTCTTTAATTTAATATTATTTATTGTATCAGTATGCTGCTGCTGAAGAATGTGAATTTCCCATTGGGATTAATAAAGTATCTATCTATCTATCTATCTATCTATCTATCTATCTATCTATCTATCCTCATTAACTCCACTGTCAGCCAAGAGCAGAAAGCTGAGGATGCGGTGGGAACAAGCTCATAGTTAGAGACTGGAAGAATGTAGCCTGGTCTGCTGAATCTCAATTTCTGCTGAGGCACACAGATGGTAGGGTCAGAATTTGGTGCCAGCAGCAGGAATCCACGGACCCCAACCTTGCCTTGTGTCAACAGTCCATGATGGTGGTAGTGGTGTAATGGTGTCTAATGTCATACTTCAGACTTGCTAATACCAGTCAATCTTCTCTTAAATGGCACAGGCTATTTCAGTATTGTTGCTGAGCATTTGCATCCCTTCATGGCCACAATCTACCCATCTTTAAATGTTTTTGTTCCAAACAGTTTCTGTTTTTAATTGGACTCCTGGGCTAATTAAGTGAACTGTTATCTCTTAAGTTCTGTGTTTTGGGAACAATACAGAAATTAGAAAACTAAGTTTGGTAAAAAAAAAATGTATATACAGTATATATATATATGTTACGGCCAAAACACAAAGTTCTGCCAGTTCCTGAATTGGCCAGTCATTTTGCATTTTGGCCGAGAGGTGTGGCCAAAGTCAGAATTACTAGAAATGACCAGTGTATATGCTACTTTGCCCGGCCATTTCGAAAAGTGGCGAGAACTCCCTGGCCAAAATTCAATGTGCTGATGCAAGACTGTCTGCTCAAGGTGTGAAGATACTTAAAAATTCAGATGCAGATTCAGAAGTGAGTTTTCCATTCTGCACAAGAAACTGCTCACACTGGAATCCGTAGGCACAGAAGAAAAATCACTACGAACAGTCGCATCATCCCAATCACTGACCGGTGGCCAAGGCTACACTCGATGCAATTGCACTACTAAGTGCACAACAAATCGCTGCTCATGCCTTTTTTCTTCCGACTTTGGCCGATCGCCCCATGCTATTTCGCAAACCGGCTGGCCAAATCCCGAAATCAATGGAAAAGATCGGACATTGGCTGGTCAATCGGACGTTGGCCATTTCCCGATTTGGCCAGACACGTCCCACTTTGGCCGATTTCGGGTTTTGGCCATAACATATACAGTACTGTGCAAAAGTTTTAGGCAGGTGTGATAAAATGTTGTAAACAAAGAATGCTTTCACAAATGGAAGTGTTAATCATTTAATTTTCATCAATCAACAAAATGCAGTGAATGAACAAAAGAGAAATCTAAATCAAATCAATATTTGGTGTGACCACCCTTTGCCTTCAAAACAGCATCAGTTCTTCTAGGTACACTTGCACACAGTTTTTGAAGGAACTCGGCTGGTAGGTTGTTCCAAACATCTTGGAGAACTAACCACAGATCTTCTGTGGATGTAGGCTTCCACACATCCTTCTGTCTCTTCATGTAATCCCAGACACACTCGATGATGTTGAGATCAGAGCTCTGTGGGGGCCATACCATCACTTCTTGTTCTTCTTTACGCTGAAGATAGTTCTTAATGACTTTGGCTGTATGTTTGGGGTCGTTGTCCTGCTGCAGAATAAATTTGGGGCCAATCATACGCCTCCTGATGGTACTGCATGATGGATAAGTATCTGCCTGTATTTCTCAGCATTGAGAACACCATTAATCCTAACCAAATCTCCAACTCCATTTGCAGAAATGCAGCCCCAAACGTTCAAGGAACCTCCACCATGCTTAACTGTTGCCTGCAGACACTCATTATCATACTGCTCTCCAGCGCTTCGACGAACAAACTGCCTTCTGCTACAGCCAAATATTTCAAATTTTGACTCATCAGTCCAGAGCACCTGCTGCCATTTTTCTGCACCCCAGTTCCTATGTTTTCGTGCACACTTGAGTTGCTTGGCCTTGTTTCCACGTCGGAGGTATAGCTTTTTGGCTGCAACTCTTCCATGAAGACCACTTCTGGCCAGACTTCTCTGGACAGTAGATGGGTGTACCTGGGTCCCACTGGTTTCTGCCAGTTCTGAGCTGATGGCACTGCTGGACATCTTCTGATTTCGAAGGGTAATAAGCTTGATGTGTCTTTCATCTGCTGCACTAAGTTTCCTTGGCCGACCACTGCGTCTACGATCCTCAACGTTGCCCGTTTCTTTGTGCTTCTTCAAAAGAGCTTGAACAGCTCATCTTGAAACCCCAGTCTGCTTTGAAATCTTTGTCTGGGAGAGACCTTGCTGATGCAGTAGAACTACCTTGTGTCTTGTTGCTGTGCTCAATCTTGCCATGACATGAAACTGTCTTCCGCAACCTCACCTTGGTAGCAGAGTTTGGTTGTTCCTCACCCAGTTTTAAGCCTCCTACACAGTTGTTTCTGTTTCAGTTAATGACTGTGTTTCAACCTACGTGTGACATTGATGATCATTAGCACGTGTTTGGTAGAATTGGTTGATCAGACACCTGACTAGAATCCTACAAAATCCCTGACTTTGTGCAAGTGGACCTATAAGAATTGATGCTGCTTTGAAGGCAAAAGGTAGTAACACCAAATATCGATTTGATTTAGATTTTTCTTTTGTTCGCTCACTTTGCATTTTGTAAATTGATAACAATAAACAATCATTATTTATATTTCTGAAAGCATTCTTTGTTTACAGCATTTTTTCACACCTGCCTAAAACTTTTGCACAGTACTATATATATATTAAAATGTATCAAGCAGTTTTATGGGAATAATGTCAGTGTTTTCATCTTGATTTTCATTCTGCTTTTGCAGGTATTCTAATTGTTTAATTAATCCATTATTTACTAATTAGTGGGTCTGACACTAAAGTAGTTGCAGCCTTTGATTATTCAGTGTAGTTTGCCTGGGTGTCTGCTCTGCTAGTTTTTAATTGTCATTATTAAGATATGAATTAAGGGAGCAAACAGCTCAGAGAAAGAGCAAAATATAATGAAATCAACCAAAGAGAGTTAAGCATTTAAATCTATAGCAAAAGCAGAAATATTTCTAAATGTCTTATAAATGTAAAAACCATACTGTTTTTCTGAATGCAAAATAAGAGCAGAGTAAAAAAAAGACCAGCTAATTAAATGAGATCAGTTGTTATCAGGGGTTAGCAGCTGGTTGGAACAAAAACCTGCAGCCACAGTGGGCCCCCAGGACCGAGTTTGAGAACCCCCAGTCTAATGGATAACTCTTCCAGCTTGATAATGCACCATGTCATAAAGCAAAAGTCATCTCAAACTGATTTCAACAACATGACAATGAGTTTGGCGTTCTTCAATGGCCACCCCCTTCTCCAGATCAGAATCCAGTAGAGCACCTTTGGGATGTACTGGAACGGGAGATTCTTCAGAAATTGCGTGATGTAATCCTGTTAACATGAACCAGAATGATTCCAACATCTCGTGGAATCTGTACCATGAAGAACTGAGGCTGTTTTGAGACCCAAAGGAGGTTCCTAACCAGGATTTGTATAGTGCTTCTAATACTTTGCTCAGTGAGTTTATATGATGAAGGGCACTAATCAGTCAGATAAGTGGGTCTAAGTAAACAGACAGCTAATGTGTCAGTTGTGAACTCACTTCAACAAATGTGTCTTTTATTTTTCATTTTCAGATAACTGAACTTCATAATATCAAGAACATAACCAGACTGCCTCGAGAGACGAGAAAACATGCTGTGGCAATTATCTTCTATGATGAGACGTCAAAGACATTTGCCTGTGAGTCAGGTAAGCAGCTGATAGCACATCCCGAGGCTGAGGAACTTCTGCGTATTGTGAATCATCGGATCTAAAGTGATTAAGACATTGAAGTTGAAAGTTAGAAGAGGTTGCTTTGAAATGCTTTCTCTCGTATTTTGTAAGCACTTATGGGGATGTGTTTTTTTTTTGATATATATAAAGAGGATGGTAAAACAAAAATGGAGTACGATTCACTTTAGTGTTTTAGAAATTGAAATTGCTTTCTAATTCTGGGCATTTTTCCAAAATTATTTAAATTAGCCCTGCGGGATGCAATTGAGCGGAGTACTGCCATGGATCTCAGTTTTTAATTATTTGTGCCATGGGCACTTTTTGCTATTCCAGTGTTATCATCAAAAAACTCTTATAACGAAATCAAAAATGTTAATATTTCATGGAGATATTTGTCCCCTTACAAAGTGGCTGTTACCTCCAACTAACTTACTGTGCTGAGGTCCTTGGTTTGAATCTGCTGTCAGCTTAGATGATTTTCTCTCTAGCTTGTTTCATTATTGGCGACACCTGCCAAGTCTGCATGCAGCCTTGTGGTGGTGATTGACGATCAGCTGTCCACAATGGTCTCTCGATCTTGCAGATTCACTCTTATACTGTGCCCACAAGATCAGACCGGATCTGAGTATGCAGCACATCTCCTGGTCCAGGCTTTGGACTTATCACATCTGAACTACTGTGACTCTCTGCTGGCAGGAAAAATTGCATGTGTTACCAAGCCTCTGAAGATGATTCATAATGCAGCAGCACATTTGGTGTTCAACCAGCAGAGGTGGGCACATGTCACTGTTCTCTAAACGTCACTGTGTTGGCTCTCTGTAGCAGCATCATTGATGCTTGCCTATAGAGTAGTCAACAGGTCAGCACCTATATATATAAAGATACTTGTGAGGTCCTATGCTCCTTCTCATCCAATCAGATCTGTTCATGAACACCATCTGGTGATGACAGTTCTGCATCTTATCAAATCTCAGTCCAGACTCTTTTCATGGGTAGCTCCTAGCTGGTGGAGCAAGCTGGCTGCATCCATTCAAATTTCTGACTTCCCTCAATGTGTTTAAGAGGCGAGTGAAGACTCTCTTGTCTGGTGAATTTCTGTCTAATTTTAATTAATTAATTAAAATTCTTGTAACTAAGGAATAACTGAGCTCTTCACCTGTGGTGTGAATATAAAAGGCATTTGAACAAGTACTATTAGACAAAGAGAAGTGCGTGAGGATGGTCCAGGATATCTGTAAGTGATTGAGGACTCAGGGTGAAAGCATGAAAGATGGAGGAATTAATATAAACAGGAAGAAGAACACAGAATATCTGAGGTTTAACGTTGGTAAGGATTCCAACATTAGCTATTGAAAAGAGTGAATACATTTAAATATTTAGGATCAGTGGTAGCTTGAGATGGAAAATTACATGCAGAGATAAGTGGGCCTGTTCACACTCTGTACTGGCAGTTCCCCATTCTTCCCTTGTTGGTAGAAAATGCATGTACACTGGTGCATACCCGACACCTCGCCCCAGGTTACTAATTTGTATTTAAATCACAAGTTCTTCCCAGTTCTTTGTTCCAGTGACCCACACCAGACTCACACATCCCCAAATGCAATGACTTACTCACATACAGCCAAATAGCCAGTCCCAAATGGAGCCATTAGTTGGTGCCTGATTGTATATCACTGAACTTTTGAACACCCCCCAATACATACTGTGTATATATATATATATATATACAGTGGAACCTCGGTTCACGAACACCTCGGTACACGTACAACTCGGTTTACGACCAAAAAGTTCGCCAAACTTTTGCCTCGGTTCACGAACACACACTCGTTATACGAACAAGCCAGTTTCCCTTTCGGTTTGTGCGCGCTGATGATTTCCGCACGTGTTGCATTGTTCTCCATCAGACGTGCGTGCGTGCTTTTGCTGTGAACTCTTTGTGCTCTATTTCATTTCCCTTTCGGTTCATACGCGTCGATTACTGTGTTTAAGCACGTGTTCAGCCTCACCCTGTTCATTGTTCTCAGTCAGACGTGCGTGTTTTACCTGTGAACTCTTTGTGCTCTACAGTATTTCGTGTGCTTTTGCAGTTAACCATGGCTTCTAAGCAAGTGAAGAGTGGTGAGAAGAAAGTTTTGCAGAAAATTGAAATCGAAGTAAAGAAAGAAATTATTGAAAAGTATGAGCGTGGCGTTCGTGTTACTGATCTTGCCGCCGAGTACAAGAAGTCAAAACCTACGATTTCGACTATTCTAAAGCAGAAAGAATCTATTAAAGCAGCTGATGTTGCAAAAGGAGTTACAGCGTTAACCAGGCAGAGGCCTCAAGTGCTGGAAGAGGTGGAAAAACTGTTTACCAGTTTACTCATTTACCAATTTGAGAACTCTTGTGCTTTCAAACAGCACAATGTAAACAAAGCCAGACTGCCAGTGATGTGGAGGGCAAACACGAAGGGTTGGGTCACACGGACTTTGTTTTTGGAATGGCTGCACGACGCTTTTGCTCCCACCAGCTAAACGGCTAAAAACACCAGAAATCCAAGAAATCACAAGAGAGAAAACATCCCTCCATCTCCCTCAAAACTGTAACCTCCTGTCCACCCATTTTCTCCTCACTTCATGCCAGACCTCGACTCATGCAAGGTTAGTTTTCTTGGTGGTTTATGGTTAGTTTTTGAATTACAGATTTTTTAAATGTTCCTTTTTTTCCTCTGTGCTTAAAACTCATTAAAAAAAGTGTTAACACAGCGATCGGGCACAAACTCCTGCAATATTATTTTCTTGGTTGCTTGTGGTTGGGTTTTAAATAAAGTTTGGATTTGTTCAAATGTTCCTTTTTTTCCCCCTGTGCTTAGTGTTTATACAGCGATCGGGTCATAAAGGCTATAGCGCGAACTCTTACAATGTTATTTTCTTGGTTGCTTGTGGTTGGGTTTTAAATAAAGTTCGGATTTGTTCAAATGTTCCTTTTTTTACCCCCTGTGCTTAAAACTCATAAAAAAAAGTGTTTATACAACGACCGGGTTGTAAGGCTATAGCGCGAACTGCTGCAATGTTAGAGAGAGAGAGAGATAGAGCAGGCTTGCGTGCTGATGAGATGGAGAGAGAGAGAGAGAGAGAGAGCGAGCGTGTGCAGCTGAGCAGGGAGCATGGGTGTTTGTGTCAGTGTTATTCAATGTTTTTACATTAGTTTACTATTGCACTGTGCATTCTATGGTGTAATTAACTATATTTGTGCTTAAAAAATATTTTAATAAATATATTTACATACAGTTCGTACGGTCTGGAACAGATTAATTGTATTTACATACAATCCTATGAGGGAAATTGCTTCGGTTCACAACCAATTCGGTTTACGACCAGAGGTTTGGAACGAATTATGGTAGTGAACCGAGGTTCCACTGTATATATATATATATATATATATATATATATATATATATATATATATATATATATATATATATATATATACAAGGGGGTACCCAAAAACAAACCAGAATCACTAGGTGTAGCACACTTACAGTATTCTTTTTCAGTCTGCTAAATAGCGTTGCTCTGTATTGTTCATACGGCATTCCATATTGGTTCTTCTGGGTGCTTATTAAACATGTTCTGCGAGTTTTGTGATGGGTGATCATAAAGAACAGCGAGTCTGCGTTAAATTGTGTTTCCTCTTAGGGAAAACAGCTTCTGAAACTGTAGTGATGCTTGGAACTGCTTTTAAAGAGGAAGCTTTAAGTAAAATACAGGTCTTCGAGTGGTTTTCACATTTCAAACGAGGGGAAATGTCACTTGATCTTGCTCCGTGTGAAAAAAAAACTCAAAGAAAAGCATTTTTGTACCATGGAGGAAGTCAAAGAAAAATCGCTGCAGGCCTTGGACAACGTTCCTTTTCATCAATTCCAAAAATGTTTCCACCAGTGGGAAATCCGTTGGGACAAGTGCATTCATTCACATAGAGAATACTTTGAAGGAGACTAAAGTTTCAGTAAGTGATAATTAAATTTTTTTTCAATTCCGGTTATTTTTAAGTACCTCCTCCTTATACAGTATATAAACGTCTACACGTGGAAGTGTGTGTGTCTGTCTGTCCAGCCCGGAAGTGCGAGGCTACAGCATGAAGCTCAAAGAGCTGGCAAAGCGGCCCCAACTTAATGAGTCGGAAGAAGAAAACAGTACGAGGCTACAGCATGAAGCTGAAAGAAAGCGACTCCATCGCCAAAGTGAAACCGCCAAGGAAAGCAACTCGCTTAGCCGCTAATACACAAGCAAGGCAAGCACATCGGCAAAACGAAACCTCTGAGGAGACAGAAACTCGCTTAGCCGCTGGTAGACAAGGGGGTCGAACACATCCGCAAAATGAAACCACCGACACTGCATTTTAGTTTTTTTTCTGATGATTTCAATAGTTTCTAGGAGCCCAGGCTTTCTACAGCACAGGCTTACACATCTTATATATAATTATATATATACGGTAAGAACATTCAAATATTAGAAAAACTGTGACACAAATGGGCTATTACTCCCATGTCTCTCTCTCTCTCTATTAGCTCTGCACATCTATTTTTTACACATCCATTTTTTTTGCAAAACTGCTCAGGGTCTATCAGATTTCATGTTGGCCATGACTGAGCAGCCATTTTCAAGTCCAGCCAGCCACAAATTCTGGTTAAGTCTGAAATCAGGGCTGTAACTTGGCCATTCCAGGACATTAACATTCCTGGGTACCTTTGTCTCTATGCTTGGGATCGTTACCTTACAGGAATACAAATCTTCTATCAAGGAGCAGGTTTCTTGCAGACTGCTTCAGGTTTTCCTCCAGGATTTCTCTCTGTTTTGCTGCACTCATTTTACACCCAACGGACCTTCCAGAGTCTGCTGCAGAGAACTATCCCCACAGCCTGATGCTGCCACTGCCATTCTTCCTGCTGGGGCTGGTGCATTTTTGATAACTTGCAGTGTTGGCCTTAAACCAAATACGGCATTTAGTCTGATGGACAAAGAGCTCAATTTTGATCTCATCAGACAATAAAATCTTGTTCCAGGTGACTTCAGAATCTTCCTGTATGCCTTCTGGCAGACTCTACCCATTATGTCTTGTCTTTTCCTTTTCCTTTTCCACTTATAAAGCAGTGACAGGTGAAGCAGCAGAGCAGCAGTTATTGTCTCTCCAATCTGAGTCACTGTAGCTCATAACTCCTTCTGAGTTCTCATAAGTCTGTTGTTGGCCTCCATCACTAGTGCTCTTCTTGAATAATCACTCATTTTTTTTAACGGCTTGCTCTGTGCCATACTCTTTCTATTTTTTAATGATTGATGTAACTGGATATTCAGTGACTTGGATATTTTCTTGCTTCCATCCCCTCACTTCTGCATTTCAGTTACATTTTCACAGAGCTACTTGGTGTGTTCTTTTGTCTTCATTGTTAGGTTAGGTTTAGGTTATATAGCGCCTTGATGTGTGGAGTACAAGTCACAGGAGGTTCTGCTCAGGCTCTATAACGCACTGGTGAGGCCTCATCTGCAGTCATGTGTGCAGTTTTGGTCTCCAGGCTACAAAAAGGACATAGCAGCACAAGAAAATGTCCAGAGAAGAGCGACTCGGCTGATTGCAAGTCTACAGGGGATGAGTTATGAGGAAAGATTAAAAGAGCCGAGCCTTTACAGTTTAAGCAAAAGAAGATTAAGAGGAGACATGATTGAAGTGTTTAAAATTATGAAGGGAATTAGTCCAGTGGATCAAGACAGTGACTTTAAAATGAGTTCATCAAGAACACGGGGACACAGTTGGAAACTCGTTAAGGGTAAATTTCGCACAAACATTAGGAAGTTTTTCTTTACAAAGAGAACCATAGACACTTGGAGTAAGTGACCGAGTAATGTGGTAGACAGTAAGACTTTAGGGACTTTCAAAACTCAACTTGATGTTTTTTTTGGGAAGAAATAAGTGGATAGGGCTGGCGAACTTTGTTGGGCTAAATGACCTGTTCTTCACTAGATTGTTCTAATGTTCTAATGTTAGGCCACCATATTGACTCAATACAAGTTAGCCCTTCAACATACAGGTGCATTGATACTAAAATTAAGGGAAAGCCCAGAAAGGTGATCTCGATTGAACTAATTCTAAAACCGACAGGCTGCATCAGTGAGGATTTACGTGTGTCATATTTAGGGGTGTGAATACTTACACAATAAACTATTCTCTGTTATACATCTGTAATTAAATTAGACCACTTTGCCAACATCTGTTTTAACTTTGACATTAAAGAGTCTTTTTCTGTTGATCAGTGTAAAAAAAAAATGAAATCAGTGTCGTATAACCATAAAATATAAAAACGTCCAAGGTAGTGAATACTATAAGAATTACTTATTAATAAGAATTACTTATTAACTCTTTGAAATCACTTCAGTTCCTTTTGCCCGATGCCTCCTGATTCATTGGTATAAGAAAGCTCTCAAATATGTTACACGGTTTGACTCATCTTGATGTCTAGTTATTTGAGACATCAAATGTCTCAAATACGTCATCAAATGTGCAAAACATTACATCCTTATGATAAAAGAGTGAACCAATGGGTGCCTTAAGCAAAAATGATCAGAAGGATTTGTAATCAATTGTGTTGTGAAGTTGTGCATGCCACATCAGCTGCCCCCAGGGGTTCACCCCCTAATGAGAATACAAGGGGCTAAAGTTATTCCTTTCACAAAAGAGGAAGATGAGAGACACCAACAATGCAGATAAGCTGAAAGGCTGCTATCAAAGCATCCTGGGCTTCCATAACACCTCATCAGTGCCACAGGCCTATCGCCTCCATGCCACGCCGCATTGATGCAGTAATTCATGCAAAAGGAGCCCTGACCAAGTATTGAGTGCATACATGGACATTCTTTTCAGTAGGCAAACATTTCTGTATTAAAAATCTTTTTTTTTATTGGCCTTATGTAATTTTCTAATTTTCTGAGATACTGAATTTTGAGTTTTCATTACCTGTAGGCTATAATCAGCAAAATGAAAAGAAATAAATGTTTGAAATACTGTATATTACTCTGTGTGTAATGAATCTATATAGTAATATATGAGTTTCACTTTTTGAATTGAATTACTGAAATAAATTAACTTTATGATGATATTCTAATTTATTGAGATGCACCTACAATATACATTTTTCCAATACACATAACAACATTTGTTCTAGCTGAGAAAAAATTCAGCTTTTTGGCTTATTTCTCCGCGGGTTAACATAACGCTAATGAAGTTAAAAAATCATTTTTTGTTAATCAGTGTCAAAAAGGCCAGATGAAATCAGTGTCGTATAGTCATAAAATATAAAAACTTCCAAGGTGGTGAATGATTTTTATAGGCGGTTGTCAAGAGTGTGTGCATGGGAGAGAGCTTAAGGGCTCTGGTGATAGTAATTACCCACCAAACCAGAGGGTGGCACTGTGTGCTAATGACTTTTCTCTTCCTCCATCTGTAGAACAGAAGATTGACAGGCCATTCGACCATTTCTGTTATCTGTCCTGCTGGACCCGCCCCTTCCTGCCTGGAACCCACATGATCAGAAGTTTGGCAATTTTGAGTTCAGTGCAGTTCTGAGCTCCATTTGATAGGATGTTTGTTACCTGCACACTTGTTGCATAATTTCCTTGCTTTCTTATTTCAATTATACGGGGTCAGCAGGGTGGTGCCCCAACACTTTGAGCTTGTTTTGTCTCGTTCTCACGCAATCTAAAGTTCACCTATGGTGGATTTATTTCTATTTATTTTGGTTTACAAAGCAGTTAGGAGAGCCCAGCCCCCAGTTTTTCATCAACAGAAGCTTAAGAGGCCGCTTACTTGCTTGAGAAGACCACATCTTATTTAATGGTAAAATATTGAAAGGTGATCCCTCTGCTTCCCTTCCCTTAGATAATAATAATAAAAAAAAGAAACTCAAAATCAGCTCTTTTACCGTCTAATTCAATATTTATAACCCTTCCTACATCTACCGTCCCATTCTTCCTGAATTTACCACTTTTCCTGTATTTTGAAGACTCTATTTGATGGCAATTAAATTGAAATGTTGCTAATTGCTTTTTTGGCATATTAACCTTAAAGCTCAGTATGTTAAGGATTCATTAGTGATTTTTCTGTGAATATTTTATTGCAGATTCCCTCTTTACAAGATGATTATTTTATTATTTGTGCTGTTGTGCCATAAGGCTTATATCTGAAGCCTTTTGAGCAGTAATTATCCCAGTTCCACCTAATTGTTCAATTATATGGAGAGCAATGGTGAGATACAAAATCTCTTAATGACGGCTATTGACCTTTAAAATTTCAAAGGAGAGCGCTCTTTGTTCAGCCTTTAGTCACTGGCATTTTTTTTCCCCATTTCCTTGCTTTGCATGGGGTAACAAGAGCGGCTGGAGATGCGGGCTGCAGTGAAATAGCATGTGATTAAACCGGATCACCTGGAAGCCCGTCGGGATTTAAGTGTAGACACGGAAACACTGAGGAAAATTGAGAAACTGGCTTACGGATTTAAAGGACTGACACATGATGTACGACCCGAGGAGCCTAAAAGAGTCATTCAGAAGAGCAGAGTAATTTACTGACCCTTACTCGCAACACTGATCCATTTTTCATCGCTGTCACTGTTTATTGTTACTTGAATTTTGAGACTTTTTTTTTTTTCATGGATGGTATACACGGTTAAAAATAGATTAACCACTTTTTTTGACAAGCGGCATCTGTCATAAAACGCCCTGACCTATTTGAAGAGCTATCTGTTCAAGATAAACCAGATGATGGCTGGATTAATCAGATCGGTTTGGAAATCCCCCTGTATGCCTTTGATGGAAAAGATTAACGGTGCTAGAATTAATACGTCTGAAAGCTTTTATATTTCCCAAACATGACAGTCATTTCAGTTGCTACTGCCGGAAACATCTTTGGCCACAAACAATTACATTTCGGACTCCTGATGGTCATTTTTTTTTTTTTTTTTCCTAGCCAACTGGAGTTTTAAAGTAGGTTAAGTCTCCACAGATGTCAGCCGGGCGTACAAGGACACACTGTGGGTTACTTTCTGTGCACCGCGGCATGGAGTTACTAAAAAGAAAAAGGGAATTTGTCCTTACAGTCGGCCGTGAACGACTTTGACGTATAAATAGTCAATTTTGGATTAAAAAGTGTCATGCGGAGGGAATAATTAACCTGTAAGAGCTGGAAGCAATGTGGTCAAAAGAAACTCATTTTATATGCAGTGGATTCAGAAAGAATTTACACCCCTCCTCCTTCTGCACACTTTATTTATTTTTAAATGGATAAATTTGCCGTTTTTGCACACTCTTCTTGTCCTCTGCATCTTGTTCTGTCACACCCGTCACCTGCATGTCCTCTCTCAGCACAGCCATAAACCTTCTCTTAGGCCTTCCTCTTTTTCCCTTCCCTGGCAGCTCTATCCTTAGTATCCTTCTCCCAGTATACCCAGCATCTCTCCTCTGCACATATCTGGTCTCACTACCATCCTGGAGACCTTCCCTTTCACTCTTGCTGATACCCGTCTGTCATAAATTACTCTTGACACTCTTCTCCACCAATTCCACCCTTCACTCTCTTCTTCACCTCTCTTCCATAATCCCCATTCCTCTGTACTGTTGATCCCAAGTATTTAAACTCATCCACCTTCGCCAACTCTACTCCCTGCATCCTCACCATTCCACTGACCTCCCTCTCATTTACACACATGTATTCTGTCTTGTTCCTACTGACCTTCATTCCTCTCCTCTCTAGATCATATCTCCACCTCTCCAGGGTCTCCTCAACCTGCTCCCTACTCTCGCTACAGATCACATTGTCATCAGCAAACATCACAGTCCACGGGGACTCCTGTGTAATCTTGTCTGTCAACCTGTCCATCACCATTGCAAATACGAAAGGTCTCAAAGCCGATCCCTGATGTAATCCCACCTCCACCTTGAATGCATCCGTCGCTTCTACCACAGACCTCACCACGGTCACACTTCCCTCGTTCATATCCTGTACAACTCTTACATACTTCTCTGCCACTCCCGACTTCCTCATACAATACCACAACTGTCACACTTCCCTCATACATATCCTCTATTCTTCCATTTGAGCAAGATACGTCTATGTGCTAGTAGTGAGGTAAAGGCCATTACAGTTTGTTTGCCCTTCTCCACTTTAAGCTCATCTGAGAGTCCACCAAACACAGTTGTTAATATGTTTGGAGTGATTGTGACACCGAGGCTACTCTATATGCACCCAAAGACCCATGGCGAATGGCTAATTTATCCATTTAAAATGGACACAATCTTCTTTGTTTTGTTCTTCCTCTTTGTGTTTTTCCATTTGCCTGTGGGGTGAATATTTTATAGGTTTGAAGAACGTTGTTCTCAAAGTGTTGTATTATTCACTAATAAATCTGTTGACTCATCCTTGCTCTTGAAAACCCAGATCTTTTTAGGAGGCACCTTACATACTAAAACATGACTGCCTCATGTGTTTAACGTCCCTGTGTTATTCTGACTTTTGGACATTTCAGCATTGTCATTTATCCTAAACTACCGCATCCCGACTTTTTGGGAACGCTTATCAGGCCTCAGAAGAGGTCTCCAGCTGAAGCTCAGCCTGTCTGGGCCTGGCTAGTACTTGGATGGGAGACCATCTAGGAAAAGCTTGGGTTGCTACTGGAACAGGTGTAGGTGAAGTCATCAAGGGGTGCTTACCCAGTGGTCTGAATGTGGATCCTAATGCTCCAGTGCAATGACGGGGACACAGTGCTGTAAATATTGTGTCATCCTTCAGATGAGACTTAAAACCGAGGTCCTGAGTGTCTGTGGTCATTAAAGATCTTTTCTGAAAAGTAGGGTGTATCCCGATTTCCAAGCTGAATTGCCCATCATGGCCCCATAATCATCCCCTGTCTCTAAATGGCTAACTATCTCCCTCACCATTTCATCACCTAACAGCTCCTGTGTGGTGAGTGGACTGGCACAAGAATGGCTGCTGTTGCATCACCCATTTGGGTGCTACACATTAGTGGTGTTTCAAATGGCTCCTCTCCCACTATGTAAAGCACTTCGAGTAGCAAGAACAGCACTCTATAAATGTAATTCATTATTATTATTATTATTTGGAATAAATGTATATTTTCAAAAGACAATGTGCCTGAATAGGTAAAACACAAAATGTCTTGTCTTTATACTGTTTATGTTTAAATATAACCCAAATTTACAAATCACTCCTTTTTGTTTTTATTAGCATCTCCCATACTGCCCCAGCATCTTTGAAACTGACGTTGTACAAGCGTTACCTTTTTTGCGTGTTTGGCCTGTTTTATTTCTTCCTTTACTGTCCTTTTTATTTAAGTCTGCTGCCATTTACAGATTTATGCCTATCAAAATTGGTTAATAATGTACATGAATCTACTAACTCTTAAAACTGGGTAAGTAATCTCCCTTTAAAACTCCCAGCGGGAGACGGCTTTGTGTAGGTTCGGTTAAATCAGGAGATTTGTTTGTAGAGAACGATGCCCCGTTTATTTAATTAGCACTCCATTATTTTGAATGTGACCATAAAAATGGAGGTTTACAAATTACAGAATCCTGGAAGTACAAAAGATGTATTTTCGCAGCTGGAGATGCAATTTTAGGTTTAACATTTTGATTAAGTCAAAATAGCACATTGGCAAAAAGGATTTTTCACTCCATTACCTTGTATAAGAAATTTAAGGAAAGAAATTGATGTGCCGCTTTTTCCCAAGGCTTTAACACTAAAATACATACAGTCTGGAAATCACCAATACACAGTACCCTTTAAGGGCAAAATGGGACCTCAATTATCCAGAGTCATTGGCTAATTAGCTGTTTGCTTATCTTCTGGATGTTGAGTCTAATACTTTAAAGAGTGTGAAATGAGTTGTAATGATCTGACTTGATATCTATGAACATTATTGTGTCCAGCAGGGTGCGTTAGCTTCATGAGCTGACCAGTCAAGAAACACATAATGGGACAAAATAATAACTAATAACAATTAAAAAAACAATAAAACAGTAAGTGTATACTTAGTTATGCATTGTGCAATCCACACCAGGCTCCTCCAGGAAACCTCTTTTGAAAATTCTTCAGGATGAAAGCTTTTTGCTCTCTGCCTCTCTCCTTCTGTCTGTTAACTGAAGTTCTCTTGGTGTTCCAGTTGTCATCTTCTCTGGTGCTATTGGATCGTGAAGAAGCGTGGAGGGAGAAAAGCTATGAAAAGTCACAATTTAAAAGTCCTAGGGTTGAGCAGGTCACTGGCTCTGCTGCTCCGGCATCTCTGTGGTTCATTAGTTTTGGAGGATTTTCAGGTGCCTGGGTGTGGCAACACATTTTACACCTTTAAAAGAAGTCTAGTGGAGCAGACTGCCCCATGGTCCTAAAATAAAAAGTAACTATAACCCAAGTTAAAGATAAGGAGCTGCTGAAATTTGTTAGATTTTCTAAATAGTTACTTCTTTCAGCTCCTCTTCCTCTTCTTCTTCTTTTGGCTGCTCCTGTTTAGGGGTTGCAACAGCGGATCATCTTCTTCCATATCTTTCTGTCCTCGTCATCTCATTCTGTTACACCCATCACCTGCATGTCCTCTCTCACCACATCCATAGACCTTCTCTTAGGCCTTCCTCTTTTCCTCTTACCTGGTAGCTCTACCCTTAACATCCTTCTCCCAATATACCCAGCATCTCTCCTCTGCACATGTCCAAACCAACGCAATCTCGCCTCTCTGATTTTGTCTCCCAACCGTCCAACTTGAGCTGACCCTCTAATGTCCTCATTTCAGCTCCTCTAGAAGTCCTAATTTATTTTTTTCCTTCTGGTGGCTCATCCAGACCGAGCAGAACGTTTCTGTTTCAGCAACAGATTCTTTTGTTTTCTATATTAAAAAAATACAACTTGACATTGATCACATGGTTGATGTAACTTTACTAAGTAGTGGTCTTCAAAGAAATATTGATGTAAGGATGTGAACCCAATGGTTTCATATGGTTAGAAGCTTTGACTCTTTGATGATCTCCTCAAATGTTGCTGTGTATTTCTGTCTCAGTAGTGTTCTTGCTTTCTCTTTCCTGGACTTTGTCTTCTATGCTTGTGAGCCATCGTGTTTGTCTGGGGCTCAGTAGCTTTGTATTCAGGACTATGTCTTGCTTGTTAATGTGGTTCATCACCTTGTCTTCTTATTCCTTCTTATTCTTCATCACTTAATCACCTAAAGTGATTTGCCTGATGCTCAACAAATGCTGCTGGACTTTTTTTCTGCCATTATGATGGTTATCAGTAGGTTGTTTGATCACTTTTTCCGTAAACACATGACTACAGATCATTCTGCCGTTCTTTATTTACAGTACATTTAATAAAGTTTGATTTTTAGATGATCAGTAAATACAATGCTTGCGGTTGATTATAAATTCTGAACACTTGTGTACAGAGTCCTGGTGGAGTATCAATAGATTGGCTTGCAGAGACTAATCTCTTATTACAATGAACTTTTTAGGCCACCAGTAAAGTGGTCACCATGACTAAAAAGCCATGTCAGGTTATTTACGGTATTACTTCCTGCTCGTCAGTGAGCTTCAGTGTCTTGTATGCTTATTCTTTCTCATTCTTCATCACTTAAACACGTTTGGCGATGTGCTTAACACCCAAAAGATGTCACTGTTTCCTCTTTTTCTTTCTGCCATTCTGAAGGTTATCACTTGGTCTTTCAATCACTTTGCCCCAAATACAAGAGCGCAGGTCACTTTTCTGTTCTTTATAGCCATTAGGTTGCCACTACCTAAAATTTCATATACAGGATTATTTGCTTGTCTATGTGTGTCAATGTCTTGTCTTCTTATTATTTCTCATTCTTCGTTACTGAATTGTCTTCTGCAATGTGCTTGAAGGTCAGCAGACGTCACTGCTCTTCTTTTTCTATCTGCCATGATGATAATTATTAGTCAGTTTCCCAATATGTAAATACACGACAACATGGCATTGCCACCTGGATGCCACTACCTAACATTTTTTGAATTTCCAGAACATATCTGGTCATATGCTTTCAATTAGGATCAAGATCAAGATTTCTATCAGTTCATGAGTAATTGTGATGAGTGAAAGAAGGCCTTAGCATTATACTGTATATATATTATATATATATATATATATATATATATATACTCACTAGCCACTTTATTAGGTACACCTTGCTAGTACCGGGTTGGACCCCCTTTTGTCTTCACAACTGCCATAATTCTTTGCAGTATAGATTCAGCAAGGTGATGGAAACATTCCTCAGAGATTTTGGTCCATATTAACAAGATAGCATCATGCAGTTCCTCCAGATTTGTTGGCTGCACATCCATGATGTGAAACTCCTGTTCCACCACATCCCAAAGGTGCTGTATTGGATTGAGAGCTGGTGACTGTGGAGGCCATTTAAATACAATGAACTCATTGTCATGTTCAAGAAACCAGTTTAGAGTGATTTGAGCTTTGTGACCTGGTCCTTTATCCTGCTGGAAGTAGCCATCAGAAGATGGGTACACTGTGGCCATAAAGGGATGGACATGATCAGCAATAATACTCAGGTAGGCTGTGGCATTTAAACAATGCTCAGTTGATACTAAGGGGCACAAAGTGTGCCATGAAAATACCCCCACACCTTTACACCACCACCAGCACACCAGCATGAATGACTCCATATCCATATATATATTGTGATAGACGGCCAGGAACCCTGCCCCGCCGGGATGCCTGGAGGAAGGAGGAACCAGGAGAGGGGCACTTCTTTTCCCTGGGCACTCGGCCGGTCCTTGATCACTGGGGGACAGCACTTCCGGGACACCAGGAAGTGCTGACAAACCAGGGATGGTTTATGCCCGGAGTGCTTCCAGGTGCAAGGGCAGCACTTCCGCCACACTGTGGAGTGCTGCCAGAAGTCCATCATTAGGCACCTGGAGCACATCCAGGACAGCATTAAAGGGGTCGCCTCACTCCAATCAACGAGCCGGAGTCGGGTGGAAAAAGGACGGAGCTTGCGGGACAGGAGTAGAGGCGGCCAAAGTAGCCAAGGACTGTGAACTGTAAATAGTTATTTGTAAATAATTGCGGTAAATAAATGTGTGTGTGTTGGACACTGCATTGTCATATCTGTCTGTGGCCGGGCTATGTTTTACAATATATATATATTCTTTTAACTCCCATCAAACATTTTTAAAGTTCCTTATAAATTTCAGGGTGCTGGATCCAAATATGGCAATACAATTGTTCTATTACATCCAGTAACAAAGGTTTAAAATGAAAAAAGGCTATTTTTAGAGAAAAAAACAATATATTATTAAATTAACTATTCAGACCTGAAAAAAATTATAAATTCCACCTAGAGTTGTTTTACAAACCCATTTCCAAAAGAAGATGTGATGCTGTGTAAAATGTAAATCAAAACAGAATGTGCTTATAAATTTACATTTTCAAAACATTTAAACCCTATATATTTAGATGAAAATAAACAAAGATAACATGTGAAATGCTGAAACTTTTTTTAATGAAAAATATATGTTCATTTTGAATTTGATGCCAGAAACACGTTCCAAATACTTTGGGACAGGGCAAAAAAAAAAAGAACTAGAAAATTTGTGTAATGCTAAAAAAAAAAGCCAGCTGGTGGAACGTCTCACAACTGATGAGTTTAATTGGCTACCAGTCAGTCACATGACATGGTGAGGCGAAGAGGCGGAGTCTGTCAGAAGGAAAGATAGTGAGGGGTTCATCACTGGGTGAAAGACCCTGCAGGCAAATAGTGCAACAGTTTAAGAATCACAGTCCTCAACATAAAATTGCAAAGAATTTGGGGATTTCATTCCCTGTGGTACACAAGGGAAAAGGCTGAAAATTAATATTAGATGGACATTATATTCCGGCCCTCAGGTAGCATTGCCTTAAAAGCGGACATGATTCTGTAGTGGATATCATTGCATGGGTTCAGGGACACTTCTGAAAAACTGTGTGTCGCTGCATCCACAAATGCAAATTAAAATTCTACCTTCAAAGAGAAAACCACATATAAGTGTCATCCAGAAACACTTCTCTGGGCCCAAGCTCATTTAAAATAGACTGAGGCAAAGTAGAAAACTCTCTTGTGGTCTGACAAATCAAAGTTTGAGATTCTATTTTGCAAATCATGAATGTTGGTAAAGAAGAGGGGGACCAACTGGCTTGTATTCAGTTCACAATTTAACCTGAGCACTTTGGGTTCAATTTTCTGAGCCAGCCAGCTCAGTAGCTAATTAGTAGCTGTTTGAAATTACGGCATTTGGTGACGATTTTCATTACAGTGGAATGATTGATTTCAAATAAGTTGGTGATCTTTTTAAATTCTTTTCCAGACTCACCGGCATCAAGAAGGTTATTTTGAGTGCCTTAAAGAGTTCATTTGATCGCGGCATGATGACTCCACACACGTAAATAGCAAAAAGAGTATCAGTATCTAATTTAATGGATTTGAAGTGGCAATAAATATTGGGGTTGACTTACTTTTTCCAAGTCAAAACTCTGCATTTTTTGTTAATTTAGATTATGAGAATGAAAACACCATGTCAATTATTTGTGTGTACTTGTTCACGTGAATCACCTTTATCTGTTGGCACAGTCTGCATGAAGATCTACTATTTGCCTCCTCAGATATGTTGAAAAAGTCAAACATTTCTGTGGGGTGTACTGGGGTGTACTTACTATTTCATATGGCTCTATGTTGCATAAGGAAAGGTGATTGAAGGGGCCTTGATAGTGTGGCCCTGCAAATGGAAATTTAAGTGAAAATTACATTACCAGTCAAAAGTTTGGACACCCCAAGTCATTTTCATGTTTTTGACAAAAATCGTTGCCTTCTTTCATAAAGGTACCATTAAACTGATCTGAAAATACAGTCAAGGCAATAATAGTGTTGTCTGCCTCCATGCAGCATTCTTCCCATGGTACACTCACTCCTGACTATTATAATGGTTCTTCTTTCCTTCTGTCATCCACATAACCACATCTGGCTTCAAGGTAGTAAACAGTACTGCGATTAGAGCGTCAGAACAATGTGGATGAGAACAGGCCATTCAGCCCAACAGAGTTCACCAGTCATATCCACTTAATTCTTCCAAAATAACATCAAGACAAGTGTTGAAGGGCTCTAAAGTTCTGTCTACCACACTACTTGGTAGCTCATTCCATGTGTCTATGGTTCTCTGTGTGAAGAAAAACTTCACAATGTTTGTGTGACATTTTACCTTAGCAAGTTTCCAGCTGTGTCCCCGTGTTCTTGATGAACTCATTTTAAAGTCACGATCAACTGGACTAACTCCTGCCATAATTTTAAACACTTCAATCATGTCACCTCTTAATCTTCTTTTACTTAAACTGTAAAGGCTCATAATCTTTCCTCATAACTCATCCCCTATAGGCCTTGGAATCACTCTAGTCGCTCTTTTCTGGACCTTCTCTAGTGCTGCTATATTCTTTTTGTAGCCTGGAGACCAAAACTGCACACAGTACTCCAAATGTGTTATAAAGACTTGAGCAGAACCTCCTTGGACTTGTACTCCACACATCAAGGTGCTATATAACCTGACATTCTGTTAGCCTTCTTAATGACTTCTGAACACTGTCTGACAGTTTGTAGAGTCAAGTCCACTTTGACTCCTAAATCCTTCTCATAAGGTGTACTCTCGATTTCCATAACACCCAGTATGTATTCAAACTTCTCATTTCTACTTCATTTATATGTAAATCTTTTGATTTACTTACATTAAATTTCATCTGCCACAAATTTGCCCAAGCCTGTATGCTGTCCAAGTCCCTCTGTGACGAGTCAGTGGTGTCGAGATTACAGTCGACTCCTCTTAAATGCATGTTGGTTAAGCGCACGCTCCGCTTAGCTGCATGTAACATGCACGGTCCCTATTTGTATAAATTCAAGTAAACGGACAATAACTTCGGATAAGCACACATATATTATTGATCCCATTGCTATTCTCTCCAGCCAAATTCACTCTGGTCAACTGCACATCCACTAGTAAAACAACGATATTGATTGACATGCTCAAATGATGTAATCAGCGTGCAACGATGTAAGTAGCCCGGCTCTGTGACCGGCTGAAGGTGGATCGTTCAGCCGACAGCACTGATGCCGAGTACTGTACAGTCATGAAGCACACTGCCGACAACTGAGACTCCGATGGAGACGAGGATACTGCTGCTGCCAGCACGATTAATGAGCCACCTGCAGAGAATGTTTAGTTCACCCAAAGTCCCTACACACGCTGCGTTGTTATCTGGAGGTAAATGGCTGTCAGTACTATGGACAGTTTTACAGCCTCAGTAATCAGATACACAGCCTGAATTGTGCAAACAACATGCAGAAAAGAATGACTGATTATTTTCGGAAAATGTAGGCCCGATTGATTGACACTTGGACACGTGCAACTGCATGTATTATGAATTGCCTGTATGGTACAGTAGATGTATATCTGAACAGTTAATGTGTATGTATGTATTATACATGTATCCACTATATTCTTCACCGTAGTCTATTTTAAGGAATGTTTTATTGCATTTGACTAGGCTAGTAGGTGGGGTAACTGAATCGTCAACTTTCAGGACTGACATGTTGCACTCCTATTAAGCGCACATGGCGATCTCGTCTGGAGGCCATGCACTTAAACGGAGTCGACTGTATCTGCAAATCCATCTAGCCTGGCATCTTCTGCAAACTTAAAAAGTTTTTTACTTATAGTCCTATCCATATAATTTTATATGTATTAAAAATAGCAGCCCCTAGCACTGACCCCTGAGGAACACCGGTCTTAACATCAGCAAACTCTGACAAGGTTTCTTGTGTCATAACCTTCTGTCTGCTGTCAATGGGTGCTGACCCCTGTTTGAGAGATCTAGAAGTTTGTAACTGATGATGGATTAGGGCAAATGAGGAGATTATCGCAAGTTCTGAAATGCAAAATGTGTTAGTAAACCAAACATAGTGATCCAAAAAGAAAAGTATAATAAATAAATTAAATCCAGTTAAAACACAATAATCAGCTCTCCAGGGATCCTTTCAACATCTGTCATCCGACACTCATTCAATAAGTGGCAGCCCCAGTCACTACTACAGCTACTTGTCAGGAGATAGCTCTAGTGATATGACATTCACCCCACTTACTCCATCCTCCCACTGCAACTCCAGCTCCACTGGACCCAGGAACTCATCACCTCTTCTTTCTCCTGGTAATACAGATGACCTGACGCCACTTGTCTTCAATCTCGGCCACGCTTTCAACACCAACCCTGCCACCTCTAGTCAGTACCCGCTGGAAGCTCTCAGCCACCTCCACTAAACTATTAGTGGGTCCTCTCTCACCCCTGCTGTTTTCGTCACGGAGCAGGTTGACACTCCTTCATAAGGAAGGCACACCACACTGTCAGGGGATTTCTCCAGACGGGTCTCATCCGTCAGTCTTCTGCCTCTGAATTCTCTCCAAACTTTGAACTTCCCCTCTTGCCTCTACTCAGACCGTTTAAATATGTGGAGCAGGCGCCAGGTGAATTTCCCCATGGTGCATATTAAATGAACTGCTCCATTACCGTACATTGCTTACTCCATCTACATTTGCTGATCTGAGTATCACCTAATTAAAATCTACCATAGCTCCATGACACTGTGACGGTGCAGGTCAGCTCCATGCTCCCTCTTCCATTTTGGGAGCCTCTTCAACCCACCACTGCTGATAGTCATGGCCAGGATGAGCTGAACAGATGAGGACACCACACACAAAGCAATGGGATGATGTAAACTAAAAGTGTTCAGTGCTATTTTTTTTAACTGTCCAACATTACAAGAATGTCTAAACAAATAGTGCAGTGCATAAAAAGTGTTCAATAAATAAATAATCCGTAAAATGAAGTGTTCAGTTGAGGTTAAAATTCAAATACATAAATCCATTAAAACAAGGTTAAAACCATCTGGCAGGAAACTTTCCTTTTCTAAAAGCCTGGTGCATTGTTCTTTTAACTGGCAGTCTTTTGCTTATCCCATACAGGGCTTGTAGCAGAGGAGTCGCCCTACCAACAAACACAGCTGATCTTACACAGGTCCGGGTCCCTGCTGTCCCATGATGACGATAAGGCTCCCTCTCCAGAACTAGGTTTGGGTTCCCCAAGGCCATGGTGCTCAGAATGGGGCTCTCAGTCCAAGGCTCTTACTCCCGCTGCCTTCCTGGGCTTCTGCAGCCACCTGATCACTCCAGCTGCCCAAAGTTGCTCAAGTGGAGTGATCCCATTACAGCAGCCCCCTGGGCACTCGCCACTCGCTCCTCTCCAGGGGCTGCTTGTCTCTGCTCACTCACTCACTCATTCTCTCGCACCGGCTTCTTCCGCCTCCTGCCTTCTCTCTCTGTTCTCTCCTTTCCTCATACTCGCTCTTCCCTTTTAAAATGGGGACATGGTATAGCTGTGACAATCAGCTGCTCATGGCATCAATTAGGGTCACGAATGATCTTGTACCTGTGCACTAAGTGCAGGGCCATCCACCCCCACATCGCGCACAGGAACCCCTCTCGCCCCTTTACCACAAATGATGCCAATCAGCAGTGGATGTCACTTTACAACAGGCACAATGAGTCACAAGTGTGACTTTGGGAAAACAGAGCTTCCTTTTCCAGGTCAGCTGTCATCTCCCATTCCTTGACTGACTGAAGTAAGTAGCGTTTGGCCGTGTTTTGGCCTGTGGAGTTTCCTCCTTATGTAACAAACGTGCTATGGGATGGGTTTGCTTTGGCTTAACAAGAAAGAACAATCAAAATTGTGCTGTCTCCCTGCAGTGCACCATAAATAAAGCCAACGGGGTGTATAAGTTGATCTGTAAATAAGGACCTGTCATAGCTCCAGTGTAGTCAGGTCATCGAGAGTGTGAAGAAAGAACAAGAGAACCATTGTAAAGGGTTGGGGAATCCACCCCGGATACAGTGTTGTAGCTTGAGTTCGTGCCGCTCAGGGCAGAGCAGTGCTTTAATTTGCCACCCTCCAACATATCTGAATATATATATAAAAATAGAAAATTAAAATGATGTGTAGAGAATGCCTCGCAGTTAGGAGACCCCTGTTCGCTTCCCGGGTCCACCCTGCGTGGAGTTTGCATGTTCTCCCCGTGTCTGCGTGGGTTTCCTCCGGGCGCTCCGGTTTCCTCCCACAGTCCAAAGACATGCAGGTTAGGTGGATTGGTTGTGGGTGTGTTTGTGTGTGTCCTGCGGTGGGTTGGCACCCTGCCCAGGATTAGTTCCCTGCCTTGTGCCCTGTGTTGGCTGGGATTTGCTCCAGCAGACCCCCGTGACCCTGTGTTCGGATTCAGCGGGTTGGAAAATGGATGGATGGATGGATGTATAGAGAAAAAATAAGATAGATTTTGCATAAATTTATTCATCTATAGAGAAACAGCAATAATTTTTCACATATATTTATTTATAAGCATCAACTAACGCACTGATAAGACGCATTATAATTATTAGTTTAATAAAATTACGCTGTGAAATCCCGAACCAGAGTAGTTTACAAGTGATAGGTGGGGATGTTTTCTGCGCAGAGCAAGAACGCATTTGAATTGATAACGAAATAAAATTATAAATTGTAAATTAGTTGTTTATCTTCCTAGAAATTATTATCGGTGTAATGTTTATGTTTATTTTTGTTATTGCCTCATGAATTTCAACTGCTGTGTCTGATACCGTCACAGAAGGACAGTCTGAAAATTATTTTTGAAGTATTCGTGGATAAAAATCAGAGAATTTTACATTTTTCATTCATGAGTGATATTTTTCTGAAACCTGCTGCTTACACACGAATTGTTCCGAGCATTTTGGCCAATAATGCCGCCCCCAAAAATGTGCCCCAGCTAAACAACTGCCCAGATACTCTGAAAAGCAATGTTTACACACAAAAGAGAGTAGTCACATAAGACTGAGCCAAAATCATGACTACTAACAAAATGAAACCTTGGGTTTATAGAGGAGGGAAACAGGAAGGGGTGGGATTTCAGGAGGAAGTGAGGTCTGCTGGAGGGCGTGGCGAAGAGGCAGAAGTAGCTGGAGTCTTAATTTGCTTTTCCTTCCGGTGGTCTGTGGAAGAAGGAAAAAAGGTGTTAGTGCCGTTCATCAACCCCTGGCTCTGTACGTTACTCCCCGTTAAGCCCTCAGACTGCCTCCCAAGTGCATGTGTGTGACAAGGGTTACAACAGAAACCATAATCAAAAACAAAGAAAAGAGCTGAGCCATGCGCTGAGGTCTAACTAATCCAGAAAGTGTTAACAAAGTGAAACTATGAAAAGACTGAAAGGTTAGAATATGTTATTTTGACCAAAGTGGTATTTTTAAAGAATTTTACTTCCAATTTTGTACTTCAAGAAGCCGACCTAATGGGCTGACCTTTATCCATGACAGAGCAGCCGATTCTTATTACTGGGAGTTTCTGTTTTAACAAATGTCACCATTCTTTTTAAATGTATTTTTTTAAAGCAGTGAATGCTGTACACTGAGTTGTCAAAAACAAATCCAAATAGCTGTCATTTAAAGCCATTCTCCATTTTATAACAAGATTCCCTGTCACCTCTGCTGGCAGCGTTCCCTTTTTTTTTTGAGCAGCCTGCGTGCGCTGCCATGGTGCACACCTGTGTGTGTTCGATAACACATGTCTTCTAAGAGTGACATGACACCGGCTCTTGCTTGACTGATAGGATGTGTCTGGTTAGCTGCAAGTGGGTACAACAAAACTCTGCGGGTTTCTTGTTTTAAACAGATTGTGTCAGCATTACTTCGGTTTGACTTGTGGAACAGCGGAAACTCATATTTTGGATGAAAGCAAGAATCGCTCATTTTAGAGCAAGGTCATAGAGCTCTACAAACTCACACACACAAAGACAGCATATATTGTAGTAGCCCTAATGGATGGACTGACATCCTGACTGGCATGGAGGATGGTCCCTTATCCGACCGGGGCGACAGTGCAGGTGGATGCATATCCTGGCCGGGGTGGGTCCTAATTCCTATTCCCAGTCAGGAATGAAAAATAGCAACTGGATTGGAGGAGGCTGCCAATCAGGAAAATTGGTTCCCCCAGTACCAGAGATGACAGTGCTCTTCTGATATGACTCCCATTTGGACACCCACAGGGGCTGCATGGGAGTTGTAATTTTTTGTAGGCAGCCCCGTTGGGGTCCTCAGGTGCCATTAGGGGGAGCTGCTGGAAGCAGGGTTTCCAATTATTGAGAGGTTCCATCATACTCTGGAAGCGGTTCCAGGTCGGGTTGAAAAGCAGCCGCTCCACCTAACAGACGTGGTGGACAATGCTGGCTGGTGGAGAGGGGCTCCCTGGAGCTCATTCCTATATAGCCAGTATCTCATACTGTATGCTTTCATTATTTGGGAGGCGAATGTTTTGCCTCCTGTCTGGTTTAATACTTGCTGTCTTTGAAAATGACTCTCTCTGTGCATGGCTCATACGCCTTTACTCCTACACATGCATCTCATAGTCGCACCTCCTATCTCGTCACATCACCAAAGCCAAACTGAAGAATCAGAGAGATGGGGCACACAGACCGTAGTGTTTTATTGTACAGGGTGTCCCAAAAAGAATATCGGAGTTTCAAAGAGCTATATTTATTGAACTATACAAGTATATACAAAAACTGTTATATTCACGTGTTTCCCACATTGTCTATAAATGTTCTATGTGCCCCCCATGAGTAACTGTAACAATATCGAGGTGGTATTCAAATTCCTGCCAAACTCTGTCTAACATATTGGGATTGACGCTCTGAATGGCAGCCATTATCTTCAACTTCATTTCATCCAAAGTTGTAGGCTTTGGTGGTTGGAACACTAATCCTTTGACGTATCCCCAAAGGAAAAAGTCACATAGGGTGTTATCTAGGGATCTTGGAGGCCAATGGTGGAGTGACAAATCTTGATTCCCAGATCTTCCTATCCAACATTGGGGATAGGTCTCATTTAGGAAATGCCGCACTGGAAGAGACCAGTGAAGTGGTACCCCATCCTGTTGAAAAATTAAATCAGCTGGTTCTTGATCTTCCAATTAAGGAAACAGCCAATGTTGCAGCATTTGCAGGTACACAGCCCCTGTTACTGTAGTTCCTTCAAAAAAGTAAGGACCATAAACTTTCGACTTGGAAATCACACAAAAAACATTAGTCTTAGGAGAGTCTCGTTCATGTTCGATAACTGCATGAGGGTTTTTTTCACCCCAAATTCGTACATTACGACGATTTACCTTCCCACTAATGTGAAACGTGGCCTCATCACTGAAGATAATCAAGGAACAAAAATCTTCATTGGTCTCCAAATTTTGCTGGATGAAAGTTGAAAACTCAACTCGACGCATCTTATCCCCTCATCTAAGGGCCTGAACCAACTGTACACGATATGGTTTCATAACCAACAGGCGTTGGAGAATTCTCCATACACTTGACTTTGGTATCTGTAACTCATGACTTGCTCGTCGAACTGATTTCGATGGGCTCCGAGTGAACGCAGTTCGCACTCGGGCGACATTCTCAACAGAGGATGAAGTTCGATGTCGCCTGGTGTTTTTACCTTTGCAGATACACCCAGTATCCCGAAATCGCCGGTACCATCAACGGATGTTATTGTCATTCGGAGGGTCAGTACAATATTTTGCCGAAATGCCCGCTGCACAGTAACAACCGATTGAGTTCTGGCGAATTCGCAAGCGCAAAAAGCTTTTTGTTGTGGCACAGCCATAACTGCAAATGTAACTAATCGAAACAACACACTGTTAGCTTTTTGATAAGCACTACCGCCATCTACTGGCAACGAAATGAAACTAGATTAATTCCTCAAGATCCCACTAGGTCAGGGGTAGGCAATGTCGGTCCTGGTGAGCCGCAGTGGCTACAGGTTTTCATTCCAACCCAATTACTTAATTAGAAACCAATCATTGCCAATCTCAGACCTTATTTAATTTTATGGCTTGTTAGTCTGTGCAATGTAAGGCTCTTATATCGTAGATTTTTTTCCTTTCCAAAGATATCATCCAAATGATATGAAGCCTAAAACAGATCATTTTCAGTCTGTCACATTTTTCTATTAAGTGTTTTATTAAATCAAACAGTGCATGATGAACACACACAGATGTAATTGGAAAAAAGCTAGCTGGAGAACTGCTGGCTGCTTTGTCTTTTACATCGTATTGCTAATAAGGAGCAATTAAAACACTGAATGCAGCAGTTTAAGATTGAAATAAGCAATTAAGGTTGGAGAACCTTAACAAGCGAGACTACTAAAATGAAGCATCAAAATGTCACTTAAGCAATATGTGCTTCATCAGCAATAATTGAGTTCTCGTTAAGGAACTGGGTTGGAACAAAAACCTGCACATACTGCGGCTCACCAGGACCGACGTTGCCTACCCCTGCACTAGGTTGCTCTGCAGTCTCCGATGAATAGGCGCCAAGCTACAGTTCTTTACAACTCCGATATTCTTTTTGGGACACCCGGTATAATAGATATAATATATTCTAGCTGAATGAGACCTTCGGGGCAAAAAACAACCCAAAGACTCCCTTGCAGTTTTACTATATTGGTGAACTTGCAGAGGCGTCAGCTAAGTGGGCCGGGACAAGACGTACTTTGTCTTGTCAAGTATCGAGTGCAGCTGTGGCACAAATTGAGTGCGACAGGCTGGAACCTGTCTCCCGCAAATGTACGGAATGCGTAAACGTGCGTGTGAATGTACAATGTGCAAAGCTGAGTTTGACTGCTTGGGTTAAATGAGAAGTGAGGTGCATACAAGTGCCGAAAAAATTTAGAAGGGTATGAAGTGGATGTGGTTGAGTGAGAGCAGAGCAGACTTCTCTATACACGCACAGGTCTTTTGTTTATGTATGTCTAATATTTATAGTCCTCCATAATGTTTGGGACAAAGACACATTTTTCCTTGATTTACCCCTCTGTTCCACAGTTTAAAATTACAAATCAAACGATTCAGATGTGATTAAAGTGCACATTGCAGACTTTCATTTAAGGGGATTTGCAGACATTTCGGTCACACCTTGTAGAAATGATAACACTTTATCTACATGGTCTCCCCATTTCAGGGCACCACAATGTTTGGGACAATTGGCGTCACAGGTGTTTGTGATTCCTCAGGTGGGGTTCATGGCTTCATAAGATACCTCGGCTGGCTTCTACCCATTGGAGTCTGAAGCTGCCATTGCTCAACATGAGGGCAAGAGCTTTTCTGATGAAAGTCAAAGAAGCCATTATGAGGCTGAAAAACAAGAATAAAACCATTTGAGACATCGGTAAAATTTTAGGATGACTTAAATCAACTGACTGGAATATCATGAAGAAGAAAGAACACACTGGTGAGCTCAGTAATCACAAAGGGACTGGTAGGCCATGGAAGACCTCCATTGCTGATGGCAGAAGAATCCTCTTTCTGGTAAATAAAAAGCCCCCAAATACCTGTCTGACAGATCAGAAACAGTCTTCAGGGGGCCGATGTGTGTGTGTCAGAGACAAACTATCAGCAGAAGAAACAGAAAATACAGAAATACAGAGGACACACTGCAAGATGCAAGCCACTAGTGAGCCATAAAAAACAGGATGGCCAGATTACAGTTTGTGACTTAAAGGAGCCTGCAGGATTCTGGGAAAAGGTCTTATAGGCAGACGAGACAAAGATGAACCTGATCAGAGTGATGGCAAGAACAAAGTGTGAGATGAGAGGAAAATGCACTGATTGTGATACGGCTTGTAGGACCCAAGCAGCTGGACCAGGCCAAGGGGTCGCCCATGTAACACCTGGCTACGGCAGATAGAGGGTCATTTCCAGAGGGTGGAACTGGACCACATTTCTGCCTGGGGGTTGCCAACCAGGATCTCGAGCTGTTTTGTCATGTGGTGGGTATGGCAACGCACTGTACCAGTGTATGCTCCCCAACCTGACCTGACCTGACCTGGTAAAAACTTTTTGAAAACCTGAACAAGAAGTGCAAATGTGGTTCAAAATGTGGTAGTGATGAAATTTCAGATGTGAATGTCTAGCGTAGATTATGCTTTTGTCCCAGGGTTATAAAGGCATAAGAAGATAAACATGAAAATTTGACAAACACGTTGATGAACTGGTCTGTAACAATCTGGGATTTTTATAATATTAATGTTGTGGAGTGGAATGCATTTAATATAATGAATGTAATGTTTGCTGCCTTTACAATATTAATATTGCAGCAGGGTTGTTAATATGATATAGTGAATCACCAAAGTCCTGTTTTTATCATTATTCTGTCTGGCTTGCACACACTGAACAATAAATATAAAGTATCTCCGATGAAATAATGGCCTATAAATAAAGGGATACAGGGAGTCTCGGTGCTCTTATGTGTTCAAAGCAGTTAATTGTTTCTCCGTGCCACAGATTGCTTCATTGATGTTTCAAATTCTGCTAACAAATACATAATGTATGCGTACGTATATATGATTTGCATAACACAAGCAGAAATATATTTATTTGTTCTTTACTTTATTTGTCCACAGATTAGGTTACCTTCAGGCTTGGATTTAACAGGTTTTAGTATTCATGAACTCATGTAAAATTAATTTTCCCAAATGCCTTGGTGCATTAGTTTTCATCCCAGGAGGCTTCAGATAATTTATGGAGGTGTCACTTTATTATGATAGAGCACATTCCTGCCTGATTAAGCCAGTGTTAGAAAGGGAGTGGGTTTTATTTTCATGTGTAGCATTTATAGCATGCCAGCTATGGTGGGTGCCATGCCCTCTGAAACACCACCGCACTGCCTACATAAAAAAACAATAAAACCAACACCTTCAACATTCAGGATGGACTGAAAATGAAAAGTAGAATCTGTAGTGCTTTGCGAAAGTTTGTCTTGTTTTGACGTATTACAACCTGGAATTAAAATAGATTTTATGTAATGGACTTAACAATATAGTCCAAATTGTTGACATGGAATGAAAATAAAATACATTGTATTTATATATAAAAAATCTGTAAAAACTGAAAAGTTGTGAGTGCATATGTATTCATCCCCTTTGCCATGAAACCTCTAAGTAAGATCTGGTCCAACCAATTAACTTCAGAAGTCCCACAATTAGTGGATTAGGGCCCAATCAAAGTGTCACATGATCTGTCACATGATGTCTAGATCTGTTCTGAAAGGCCCCTAACTATGCAACACCACTAAGCAAGCAGCATGAAGACCAAGGTGCTCTCTAAACAGGTCAGAGACAAAGTTGTAAAGAAGTATCAGAAGATCAGAGATGGGTTATAAAAAATATCTCAAATTTGAATATCCCATTAAACCCAGCAAAATAAAGTGGAAAGAATATGACACAGTTACAAAACTGACAACAGAAGGACATCCACCACAACTCACAGACCTGACAAGGAGGGCATTAATCAGAGATGCAACAAAGACACCAAGGATAATACTGAAGGTGCTGCAAAGATCCACAGCGGAGATGGGAGTATCTGTCCACAGGACCACTTTAAGGTACACACTCCACTGAGCGGGGCTTTATGGAAAAGTGGCCAGAAACTGCAAAAAAAAAAAAAGAAGAAGAAGAAGGAAACACATTTGGAGTTTAACAACAAACACATAGAAGGAGATTCTTTGGTCAGATAACACTACAATTGAACTTTTTGTCCATCTTGGGAATTGTCATGTGTGGCACAAACACAACATTTCCTATCACCCCATGGACTCCATTCCCAGAGTGAAGCATGGTGGTGGCAGCATCATGCTGTGGGGACTGGGAAACTGGTCAGGATTGAAGGAAAGATGGACGGTACTAATATACTAATATACAGTCTGCCAGAGATTTGAGACTGGCAATGAATGACTCTAAGTCAGGGGTCTCCAACTCCAGTCCTGGAGAGCTGCTGTGGCTGCAAGTTTTCATTCTAACTCTTTTCTTAATTAGTGACTGTTTTTTGCTGCTAATTAACTATTTCCCTTTATTTTAATTGACATTTCTTGAGACTCTGACTGCTGAATTGATACTTTTTTCCTTAAACGGCACCTAAACATAAATTTGATGTGAAGTGAGCCAACAGATGACCAACTAAGATGGGGCCTCAAACTCCAACCGACTTCACTTCATTCAGTTTCTTACTCTGAAGCCAATTCTCGAAGCTAATTAAAACCTATTATTTAATTCCATGGCTCTTATTCTGACATGGCAGACATTTTCATAACTGTTGATTTTCTTTTTAAGAGCGCTGTCAAAATGTTTTGTGGACCTGAGCAGACCAACATTACTGAGGCCTTCACCTTTCTTTATTTTCTGAGTGTAATTAACCAAAGTGTTAGAATGAAGACTTGCAGCCACAGTAGCTCTCCAGGACTGGAGTTGGAGACCCCTGCTCTAAATATACTGCTAAAGCTACACTGCAGTGGTTTAAAGAGAAACACTGAAATGTCTTGGAATGGCCGAGTCAAAGCCCAGACCTCATTTCAATGGAGAATCTGTGGCTTGACTTGAGTCCTCACAGGTGGCGCACTGGTAGTGCTGCTGCTTTGCATTAAGGAGACTGTGGAAGAGTGTAGGTTCGCTTCCCGGTTCCTCCCTGTGTGGATAGCGCTTTGAGTACTGAGAAAAGCGCTATATAAATGTAATGAATTATTATTATTATTATTATTATTATTATTATTATTATTATTAAGATTGCTGTGCACCTACGCTACCCATCAGACTTGATGGAGTTGGAGTAGTTTTGCCTTGAGGAATGAGTGAAAATCCCAGTGGCATGGTATGCTGAAGTAATGGAGACATTCCCCAGGAGACTTGCAACTGGAATTGCAGCACACAATGGCTCTTTAAAATACAGACTATTTATGCACACTCATGATTTCTGTTTTTTTTTTTTTGTCTTGTTATTTTCATGTTACAATGAAACATTTGCACCTGTAAAATTAAAGGAAAGTTGTGTAAATCAAATGGTGCAAACACCTCCTCCCAAAATCCATTTTAATTTTTTAATTTCAGGTTGTGGTGGCACGATGGCGCAGTGAGTAGCGCTGCTGCCTCGCAGTTGGGACACCTGGGGACCTCGGTTCGATTCCCGGATCCTCCCTGCGTGGAGTTTGCATGTTCTCCCCGTGTCTGCGTGGGTTTCCTCCGGGCGCTCCGGTTTCCTCCCGCAGTCCAAAGACATGCAGATTAGGTGGATTGGCGATTCTACATTGGGCTTGGTTTGTGGGTGTGTTTGTGTGTGTCCTGCGGTGGGTTGGCACCCTGCCCGGGATTGGTTCCTGCCTTGTGCCCTGTGTTGGCTGGGATTGGCTCCAGCAGACCCCCGTGACCCTGTGTTCGGATTCAGCAGGTTGGAAAATGGATGGATGGAATTTCAGGTTGTAATGCGACAAAACATTTCACAAGGCACTCTAAATTGCTTATTTCACTGATCTGCAGTGGTGATTTCATGTGTTACGGTCAAAACTTAAATTCTGTTCTATGCTATGCCCCTACCATTTTCTGTACTAGTGGGATCACAGTATGTTCTCAGCACAAATCATTCTGTGGGCAGTGATACTTAATACAACGCTAAAATCATAAGTGCAGGGCTATCCTCTGCTTAGCAGGATAAAAAGTGAAAAGGGTGAAAATGTAAGTACACCCCATGATTTGTTTTTTTTTTCTTTTTTGACATATACAGACATATTAAGATTTGGTCTTCATTTAAAGGGTATGTAACTGAAACAAAGAAGATAATTTGACTTTGCTTTAATCTAATCAATGAAAACTGAAAAGAAATCACATTGATATCTGTGAAAAAAGTAAGTCCACCCTTAGCTCTCATAGCTGGTATTGCCCCCTCAAGTAGTCGTTTCCTCTGTCTATCAGTCTCTTACATGATGGAAAAGGCATTATACAAATAAAATATTTATTATTATTATTATTATTATTATTATTATTATTATAATGATGGGAGGAAAGTTTTGTCCACTTCTGCAGAATTCTTCCTGCTGTGTGATGTTTGAAAGGATGTGTGCACAGCCCACTTTAAAGCTACAGCATCTTGCTGGGATTCAGATCCAAGATTTGACTTTGCCATTCCAGAACCCTCCATTTCTTTGTTTCCTTTCTTTTCATCCACTCCTTGGTGGATGTACTGGTTTGTTTAGGGTTATTGTCACAGTGCAAGGTCCATTTTGGGTTGAGCATCAGTCTTCTGACAGTTGTCCTCAAGCATCCTCTTGCAAAATGAAGAATTCATTCCTCTGGTACCCTGTTCAAATAACTCTTATCTTTACCTCGTCTGTCCAGAGCTCTTTGTTCCAGAAGTCCTGGGGCATTATGTATAATGCAGTGCGTAGAATTTACACTAAAACATGGTGTATGGACAAAAGCGGAAATGTTAGTATGAACAAAAAAATCTAGATGCATAAATCTGTGCGTTCACCAACTTCCACGTTCTTCCGCTCCATAAATCCAGTCAGCATGAAAAAGTAACACGTGCACACGCCTGCTGCCACTCCCCAAACTCCTCCCAGAATTACGCCTCTTTGAATATGCAAATCAATATAAATAGTCCTTAAGTTCAGCATTCTGTGCAATGGCAATGGCAAAAGCACAGGGAAAATAGAAGAATTTCAGCGAATACCAAGTGGAGCCAATGAAAAACATACTATTTTTTGGTTTAAACAGTGGTACAAACAACAAAAGGAAGTTGATCGAGTGACATAGAGTGGCACAGAAACTCAAAAGCTCAAGTTCACAAAGTCACACAGTGCCCGAAATAAAAAAGAAGTTGTCAGATATCAAAGTCGCCATGAAAAGGCGAGTTGTAGCCCACCGTCTGTGTGTCATATGAAAGCTTATTAGGGTACAGAGAAAAGAAAAAAAAAATAGGGACACAATGAGAAAATAGGTTGAAAAGTCAACTTTAATCTCTAAATTCCCACTTTAATCATGTAGTTTATTTTGTCATTAAAGTAGAACATCATAAACTTCATCTTTAAATTGTTTAATTTACTAGTTTCTCAAATCCCATCGTAACTAAAGTAGCACGTTAAATGCTTTGTTTTGTATTTGTTCTTCTATGTGCTCTGTGTGTGTGAATCACTACCTGCTTCTTAAACAGGCTTTCTCTTCCTCTGACAGAACACAGAATCCATTACATTCACAGATTGTACCTGCCTCCTACAAGATGCTTGCTGCGCCATGTGCGACCTTTGATGAAATACTTTATTACAGCAGTACTGTCTCTTTCAAATGTACTAACCTCCAATTCCTGTCCTTCCTTTTCTTTCTCCAAGTAACCAATCACCACACAATCAGCTCTGTAATAGACGTTAAGCCATCTGTAAGCTTAGAACGCCGATTCTTCAAAACTTTTAAGGAACATTGAAATAGGTTCTTAGTACATGTTTAAGTATTCTATCCATCTATCCTTCCAGTGTCGCGCCAGCCCCAGCAAGAATTCAACGCGAGGCAGGAACAATCTCTGAACGGGCGCCAGCTCCTTGCTAGTGCTGCGATGCCGTGTCCTCACATGTTTAATTATTAACAATATAGATTATTTAAATGATGTTAACATTTTATCTGTATAATGTAATAAACATATTTTGCTGCATTTCAGATACAGTGGGATAAATAGTCTGAGTGGTGCATTGAGAGGAACAATGCTAAAGCAGCTATGGTTTGGAATAGTTTGGCCATTCCATGGACTATTATATTGTTACAGGTTAATTACAATCAGATGCCTTAAACTAATAAACAATATGTGGTTAATTTCAGTGTATATGATAAAGCCGCGTCAGGGATGTGGATCTAAAAAAGAAAGGGAAACCACACTGGAACAAAACTACTGCTTTGACGCTGGGTGCCACCAGTTTGCAAAACCAAGCGGAGAACTTGCATACGCCAAACATTTAGCTAGCATAAAAATGTGCGTGACTTTACACCAAGTTTAGGTTTTATACATCGCGATTTGAGCGTGGAAACGGGAGTACGCAACATTTTTGTGCATACGCACCATTTATACATGAGGCCCCTGGTCTTTGCCTAGATGTTCATGGATAAGCTGTAGTCTTTCCTGATGTCCTTTCTGGACAACAAGGATTTCTTCCCTGTAGATCTCATTTGTACAGCCGCCTTCTAATAGTAGACCCATGTAGTTTGACATCAACATTGCAGATAGATATTGACATCAACATTGCAGATAGATAGATAGATAGATAGATAGATAGATAGATAGATAGATAGATAGATAGATAGATAGATAGATAGATAGATAGATAGATAGATAGATAGATAGATAGATAGATATGGCTGTTACTGATTACAAGGCAAGATGTGGAAGAAGGGGCCTGAGTTGCCTCGAAAGCTTGCACATTGTAATCGGTTCAGTTAGCCAATAAAAGGGGTCATTTTGCTTGATTTCTCATTGTATCCATAATGGCTTACACAGAGCAGCACCCTACTACTATGGCGTCCTACTGTAAATCTATCCAGAAAAAATTGCATTTCTGAAAATGAAACTGACAATGTGTTTTGTTAAAATGGAAACACTTAATTTAACATTTTGAACTGGACAGATTTTCCGGACTCTCTTCAACCCAGAGTCACTCATGCTATTTTGATTTGCTTGGTTCCACAGAATTGGAAGCAGAAGAGTGGTGCAAACTGCTGTGCATGGAGTGCTTGGGTACGAGACTCAATGACATCAGCCTTGGAGAGCCAGATCTGCTAGCGGCAGGAGTCCAGAGGGAACAAAATGGTGAGAACACACTTGGGCTTAGACCCTTTTTTTTTGCTGTGATATGCACAATTCAAAGCGGAAATATTCTGGTAGGTCTGGGGCCTTGGATTACGGGTTGACAATCAAGCGTTATTCTTTGCTAAAAATGTTATCATTTCAATATTATATGAAAGCACTAATGTCTGAGATTGTTCTTTCCGTAGTTCTACACTGCATACACATTTCTAATCTCTGTTTCTGTAATTGATTATGCTGTGTGATCACAGTCGACAGCTCAGAGCAGAAGTTAGCACAGCTCTTTCACATCTCCAAAGTCACTGCTCAGTCACTACCAGCGTGAAGTCTGCTTGCTCTCCCTATGTCTGCGTGTTTGTTTTCCCTGAGTAATCCAGTTTTGGTAATACTGTTTTCCGAAATCAACCTATAGACACGATGGTTACATGAATGGATTGTGGATTCTAAATTATCTTCATCGAAATGAGGATTGGTGCACTGATAAGTGTTCCTAGACAAAGGGTTGGAGCTCCATTCTCATTTGGATTCTGACTTGCACCCAGTGCTGCCAGGATACATATGGCACCATCTACTTGAACCCCTGACCTGGATATGTGTATTATGAAATGCGTGCAAGGATTTTGTGATTATGGGTGGCACTTAAGGAGACTGGGCTTGAATCTCTGACCCAGTATGGAGTCTGCATGTTTTCCATATTTCTGGGTATTTTTGTCCTTCAGTCGCTCTGGTTTTCCTCTCATATTCTCAAGTTGTCCACATTTCCGTAATCACAGAGTCTAATTTGGCACTGTATAAGTTGATCAAAGTGAGTTTGTGTGCCTAGAGTGGATTGGCTCCTCATCGAGAAGTGGTTCCTGCCATGCAGGCCGTGGGTCTGGGACAGCCTCTGCCCCCGTAAACCTGAAATGGATTAAGTGTGCTTCTTCTTAATAGAATGGTGTCACAGAAGACAAGGGGATGGCTGGCATCCGGACTGGGACCGATGGTTCCTCACCTGGCTGGGACACCTTAATATTGGAAGGGGGGAAGGAGACCACCTCCTTGGGCCATGAGCTCACCCAGTACAGTGGGTGGCGGCAGCTCTTTGGAGGGTTCTAGACGCTAGATGCATTGGTTCAGGCAATAAAATGCAGGCAGGAGAAAGCGTCAGTCATTCTTCTTTATTATCTAAGTCTTGCAAGAGGTAACCCTTACAGAAGCGAAGAGTACCTTATTAGCAAGTATTACCAAGGTGGGCTGCTTGTCAAGCTCTATTTATACACTTCATTGATTAGATCACAATTCCAAGGAATTCATTATATAATCAGAAAACTTCTACCACAATTGGTTATATCCAGTTGCTAACGGGACAAGACAAACAATGATACCTTAAATAACCACAATTAGCTCGGTCCACGAGGCTGATTCACAGTCCTGATAGCTTAGACTTTTCAGGAGTGTTCATTTCTGTTCTGAACCATATGTTTTCTTCTTTTATTCATCAACTGGAAACATAGCCTGAGCACAACAATAGAGCAACCAGTACTCTTTAAAAGATGACTTTTTTCTTGTACCAAGACTTAAGTTACTTAAAATGCCTTTTTTAAATAATTCAAGCCTTTATCATAGTTAATATTAAAATAACACCTTCAGCCTGTTATGGGGATGTTCTTCAGGGGCAAGAATATTGTTATGAAAAGGTCTGGAACATCAGGTGATTGTTATGAATAAAGGTGCTGAGTGGGGACAACATCATGGGAAACTCTATACAGTAGATGTTGGAAAACTAGTCTGGGAGGGGGGCATTTGGAGATAAGAATTGTAATATATTCAGGGCTCTCTGGACACTCGGGGCTCACTTCATGAATGGAGACAGACTTTATGTGCTCTGCAAATGTTTTCTATGCTGTGCACTAAAGTCTTAAATTCTGACTGCCTTTCTGAAGACTCTGCTCGTTTTTTCTGAGATTTCTCCACAACAGCGGTGCCTACAGGGCTGCACCAAACTCCAACTCCCTCGAAGCCCTGCGGGAGTCCTAGGCACCACTGACACTCAGGGGGGCTGCCATCTAGCATTCCAGGGGAGGTACTGTCCTGGCCAGGCTTGCTCCCCTGGTCCATACAGTCAAGAGGTCATCCTGGCCGGACCAGGACCCAGGAGCCGTCTGTGATAATGGGAATAATGTGTTTTTTTTTCTTATTAACAATATTTTCATCTTGATTTTCATTCTACTTTTCCAGGTGTTCTAATTGTTTAACTAATCCATTATTTACTAATTAGTAGGGTTGACACTAAAGTAGTTGCAGCCTTTGATTATTCAGTGTTGTTTACCTGAGTGTCTGCTCTGCTCATTTTTAATTGTCATTAATAAGATACAATGAAGGGGAAAAACTGCACAGAGAAAGGGCAAAATAGAATGAAATCAACCAAAGAGAGTTAAGCATTTAAATCTAGAGCAAAAGCAGAAATATTTGTAAAAGTCCTATAAATGTAAAAACCATACTGTTGTGCTTTTCTGAATGCAAAATAAGAGAAGAGTAAAAAAGACCAGCTAATTAAATGAGATCAGTTGTTATCGATTATTATCACCGATTGTGAGTCTGGTTGGAAACAAAACCAGCAGCCACAAGGGGGTCTCCAATACCAAGTTTGGGAACCCCTGATTTAAATAAACAAACACACAAATTGTGCAAATAGTAAGTCCACCCCTGCATTTATCACTACCTCAAATATTTAAAATTAGAATCAGGTGAGCAGAATATCATTAGTGAAGATCTTAGATCAAGTTTGGTTTGCTCTTTGTTGTTGAAGTGTGTTTGTTAATCAAAATAAAATGGAAGTGCTGATAGCTGGTCCTCCTGGCAAAGCTCAAATTGGTTTTGAACTCCTTGGCTCTTTTGTGGACTTTTGCAAACCTCATGTTTCGGAATCTTGGGGTTATTTTTGATAGTAACCTCTCTCTTCTGCGAAACGGGTAAATTCTGTAGTCAAGAGTTGCTTTTTTCAGCTTCGTCTTTTAACTAAGGGCAAACTTTTTTGATCTTGAGAAATCTACTGGTGCTCTTACCTTTTCTCCACTTGATTATTGAAACGCATTGTGTTCTGGGATCAGCAAATCCCTGATATGCAGGCTGCCGTTGGTCCAGAATGCTGCTGCTGTTTTTTGGTTGGCGCAAGAAAGTTTGATTCTGTATCTCCAATTTTAGCCTCTTTACACTGGCTTCCTGTTAGTTTGAGAATTGATTTTAAAATGTATTTCTAGTTTTTAAATCCTTACATAGTGTGGGACATGGCCGGGCCTTTTATCCCGACCAATACCCCCAGGCCGCCAGGTGGAGCCCTGCCTGCAACATAGAGGTGCCCTGAGTTCCAGCAGGGCATCATGGACAGTGGAGTTTTTCATCACAGCCCTGTTGGATACCATGGGGGCCTCCAGGGGACGCTGCAGGAAGGCCCAGAGACTTTGGTTTCACCTATAACCCGGAAGTACGTCTTAGTAACAGTGACAGAGGGAATGACGTACTTCTGGGATGAAGAAGAGGAGTTTTCACCTGACCTGGATCCGGGTCATGAACTATATAAAGGACTGTTGGAGATCCCAGGGTTGAGCTGAGCTGGGTGGAAGTGTAGCAACGCGTCTGGGAGTGTGGGGGATTGTGTATTTGATTATTATTATTGTTTACTGGAGAATTGTGGAGTGGAGGGTGCTTTGTGCACATAATAATAATAATAATAAAGTCAACATTTGGACTTTTACCTGGTGTCTGGCGTATTGTCTTAGGGTTCAAGGGAGTGAGAGCGCCCCCTATCTGTCACAATGGTTATGCTCCTACTTATTAATCTGAATTACGTGTTACACACCAGCCATCCAGAGAGCTTAGATCTACTGGTCAGTTGTCTCTTGTGATCCCTCGTACTAAGTGCAAAACTAAGGGGGCCGGGGCTTTTGCAGCTGCTGCACCTCATCTGTGGAACTCTTTACCTCATTACATTAAGGAGACTCCCTCAAGTGAACTGTTTAAAACGAGACTGAAGATGCATTTCTATTCTCTAGCTTTCCATGTCCTTCAGTGATACTGATGATTCCCTTCCTCAATGTCATTTGTTTGTGTTCAATTTACTGCTGGTTTGTATTGTGTTTTACTGTATTTTATTCCATTTATTTTATTTATGTTTATTTTACATTTTATTGTAAAGCACTTTGCCTACAGCATTACTGGTGTTGTTTTAAATGTGCTCTATAAATAAATTGACATTGACATATTGTCACCATGCCAAGTTCTAAAGAGCTCTCCAAGGCCATCAAAAAGAAGCATTTAGATGCCTTTGACTTTGGGAAAGGATTTAAAAAGATCTCCAAACAATTGGAAATTAAACAATTCACTGCCCGGAAGATCATCATCAGGTCAGGCCATCCCAGTTGTAATGGCCGACCCCCTACCCAGACCGGCCACTACACTACCAAGACTATAACTTGGAACACCAGAGGTTTCTTGCTCTAATATCAAGCCGTACACCTTACAAGATGTCTTATTTTCCCGACATGACAAAATAACCAGAGACAGTAAACGGATATGTTAAATTAAACACAGATATATTGTAAAAAGAAAGACAGAAAAACATTCAATAATAAATAAATGTGTATAAGTGTGCGCAAATTACCACTTATCCCCAAAACACCAGTGACTAATTAATATACTGTATATATTAACACAAATATTTACAATAAACCCTACCTTGCCCCCAAATAATTAACAAAAGCACACAACACAAATACAAATATAGATCTGAAAAAGACGGCAGTTGAAAATGTGGTGAAACAATGTGTCCCAAAATAAAGTCCGGCGGTATAGAAACTGGTTGTGGTGTTATGGTGCTTTCTCCCGACAACAAAACGACCTCACTGTAAACGTCCTGGCAATGGTTGGAATGACTTCAACCCCGGGGTTTCTCGGCTCTGGCTGTCATGATGAATGATCAGTAGAAGAAAAAGCAGGCAGTGTAATAAAGCAATGAATAGCAGTAATGAGTTTGTAGATGGTTGGATAAATTGTCTTCTTTTCTTTTCCTCTCTCTCTCCGCCTCTCTCTTGTCGCCTCTTGCTCCTCTTTTTTAAATGTAAAATGTCCCGGATGTAACTGGTATGTAAACAGGTGATTTCCGTCCTGGGGCTGCAGTCTCTCTGCATCATCCATCCCTTCTGCACTTACGGGGACAACATTCACTGACGTACACATAACGGACAGTAAATGGGACGATGAAAACAACATGCACTCAGCACACACATAGAATATACTATTACTATGTAGCCCTGCTACACAGTAAGTTGAGCCCAAGAGCAGAACACAAGTCTCTAACATCCCCAGAATTTCATCACAAGACCTACATGTAGATCTTAACACAATTTTTTTTTTGTGAACTTAGGGGGCTCCACCCACTGCTCGCTTCGCTTGCCCACCCCCGGGTTTGGTTTACCGGATATACAATTTAAAGAGATTTTCGTGGGAATTGTTACATATGTATTATTTTCACTTTTACTTTAAAACTTTTGTAAAAACAATAATCCCCGGGCGTGGCTAAATCTCTTTCTCGCAGGACGTATAACTCTGCTCGTCTTGTGAAGGGGGGGGGTGGCTGAACGCACGTTAAGGAGATGCTGTCGGATCATCTGCTGTCTTTCTGCTGCTGCTGCTGGCCACCTGCGTGTTCTTTTTTTCACGCTACACGTCGATTATTTAAAAGCCTGTACAGCAGCTGTCCTTCTGCCATGTCGTGTCTCTGCCGCTCACGTTGTGAAGGGGGGGGGGGGCTGAACACACACTAAGGAGTTGCATTCGGATCATCTGCTGGCTTATTGCTGCTGGCAAGCTGTATTTTCTGCTTGTCGCGCTTTGTGTTGATTATTTCAAAGCCTGTACAGCAGCTGTCCTTTTGCCACTTCGCGTCTCTGCCGCTCGCGTTGTAAAAGGAGGGGTGGGGGGGCTGAATGCACGCTAAGGAGAAGAGGTCGGATCATCTGCTGGCTTCCTGCTGCTGCTGCTGGCAAGCTGCGTGTTCTGCTTGTCACTTGTCGTTGTTTTAAGAGCTGGGAGCACATGATGTCTGTCTGCCAAAAGCATTCCAACAATTGCTTGGTTAGATGTCCGTGTACTTGTTTTAAAGGTTGTTTCACTGCCTTGTCTCGTGTGATGTTTAAGTGTCTCTTGCGGGACTTCAAATTGTCTTCAGAGAAGATTACGTCTCATCTCCCTAGTCTCCCTCTCAGGATTTTGAGGATTTCTTTGTTTTTCAAAGAAATGTCCCTACTACTACACTGGCCAATCCTGTCCACTTTAACCCCATTATGTTTTTCCTGAGATAGCTCACCCACCACTAGTCCCAAGCACACCATCATCCTCAAGTGTATGCGTCTTCAGTGAACTGCAGGTCATGATGGAGGGCAGCTTGCTGGATGGCAGTTGCAGTAGTAGGAGAGCTGGATGAAGGGTGTTTGAGCGTTAAGTGCATGAAGTAGAAAGGGATTTGATGTGCAATAACAGTGACAGTTCTTTAGTAATGTCCAGTGACAGCATTATAGGTTCCAGCTTTAGTGATAGCAAAAGATGTGATGGAGATGATTTTGCATAGATGGTTAAACCCTGACACCACTTCTGAATGTGTGTGGTGTAGCAAAAACTGATAATCACTGATCTTCAGGCAGATGTATCATGCATAGATGATCCCTTACGGAATTTCATTCTGTTCACGAGTGACAACAGTTAGAGGTAACTAGCTAACGTAGCTGAAATAACCAGCATTGCCTGGGAGAAAAATAAAGTGTTTGAGAAAAATATCATTAAAAAAAAAACCCAGAACTTTAAAAATAAAAATAAATTAACAAACAATAAATACTCACTAATGGTCTTGTCTTGTGGTCTTGTATGTATTTTATCATCCAGTTGATGCTCGGAACCGAACAACTCTATTTAACAGTTGCTACCCTGTTGTTATTAGGGCACTGAATGCCATCTAATCACCTCCAGTGCAGCAGTGCAATAGATGACATCTTGTGCAATAGTGTTCATATGCAATTAAGGTCTTATGTTGAATGTTTCTGTTCTACCTTATTTCTTCTTATCCTTTCTTATCCTTTTTTAATTATCTATATATATAATTCACTAAGCCAGAAGACAAGTAGCCAACCATGGAAAGCACGCCGGAAGGGGCGTGGATTCACTAAACCGCCGACAAGTAAGACGCCAATGGCGCGCGCAGGAAGGAGCCACGCCCACCAACTCTTAGACCATTGGATACGACGAAAAAATCACAGTCACGCCCACCAACTCGGATGTGACGCCTCGAAAAACATGCCTTCATTTCTGTTTGTCTGTGCCACAGTCCACTTGCAGCTCTGAGCCACGTTGACTTTTCATTAGTCAACCTCAGTGGAATCTTGGTTCACACAGAGGCAGCGCCAGAGAGAGACAGAGGCACACACAGGCAGCGCGAGAGAGAGAGCCGCGCGCACACACGGAGGCAGCGCCAGAGAGAGACAGAGGCATACACAGGCAGCGCGAGAGAGAGAGACGTGCACACACAGAGAGGCAACGCCAGAGAGAGAGAGACAAGTGCACACACAGGCAGCACGCAAGAGAGAGCCACACACACACACAGAGGCAGTGCCACAGAGAGACAGAGGCACACACAGGCAGCGTGACAGAGAGAGCCGCGCAATCCTTTAAAACTGAAGTTAAAACACAATGAAGGAAGCAGTCTTTAAAAACCAATAAGCCCTGTGCCTCTTTTTCATTAGCGTCTCACCTGCTTCAGGCCCTGCAACAGTCGAGACGCTCTCTCTGCAGCTGACCTTCTCTGTGCCTGACTCCACTACTGTCAGTCGCCTGATTAAAAATGGCCTTTTGAAGGTGAGCTATGGACCCGCTATACCACAGGAACACATTGCCTTCGAGCCTGCTCTCGCTCACTCTAACGTACCGGCTTTCTCTCTCTCTCCTCACTCGCTCACACACTGCACAGGGGAGAAATGCCCGAAGCACAAGTCTACCCGGAAACCGTTTCAGCCACACTTCCACGCCCCTCGCTACACTGTGAGTGCGATGATTATTTATTTAAAAATGGGCTTTTGAAGGGGAGCTGTGGACCCGCTATACCACAGGATCACCTGTGACATTGCCTTCACATTGTTTTCCTTTTATTTATGATCCTGTTCAGCAGATCAGACACCCAGGCAAACAACACTGAATAATCAATAGCTGCAACTACTTTGCCCGCCCCAACTCCTCACCTGAGTCGGTTTCGTCTCTGTTCAGCAGTGTTTCCCAAACTCGGTCCTGGTGAACCCCTGTGGCTGCAGGGTTTTGTTCCAACCAGATTCCTAATCATTAATGCCGGTGAAACTCATCCGGGATAAGTCGGTTTTTCAAATGCAGCCATGTAGCAGATTAGTCTAGCAAGATGTAATAATCTGAGATGAATGAGCGCCCTCGCGCTGAGTGAAAAGCCAATGTATATTGAGTCTACAAAACATGATCAGCAAGTCTTTGATAGGCTGCAACAAAATGATGAAAGAACGGGCGCATTTTTTTCACACAAGCTGAGTGGGTGGGTGTTAGTTAGTTAATTAGCAACTCGAAGGATTTCAAGATATAGTATACACAAGAGGTAACACTGCAAAAGCAGCCCAAACCAGAAAAGACAGCTGGCAAAAAGTGGCTGACAAATTAAATGCGTGTGCATTGTACTTACTGAAAGCAGCGTTACGGATTTTCCAAATGTTCATTTTTTTCCCTCTGCTTAAAAAACATTGAAAAAGCGGCGCGGATTGGTTTGCAGTGTGTAAAACAGTTTGTTTGTCGCGGATAATTTGCTATCCACACAGGGAGGAACCGGGAAGCAAACCCACAATCTTCCACTGTCTCCTTACTGCAAAGCAGCCGTACTACTACAGCGCCACAAGGTAGTTAAAGAATGTACCGGGCCACATGTTCATTTTTTCCCCTGTGCTTAAAAGACATTAAAAAACTGTTTCTCAACTGTGACTCCGGAACAACTCAGTACGCGAAAAGCGGCCAGAATCGCAAACAACAATGAAAACTCTACGTGACTCACAGGTAGTGATGGGCCGCTCGATACTCAGGTTTCGACACTGTGTCGAGCTTTCGAAGCACTGCAGATTTTAATACTTGATCGAATAATGACATCTGTGATTTAAGGATTTCACATTTTCTTTCTCAAATGTGCTTACCTATATCATGGCAAAGTACAGGGATAAACCTTTATTTTCTGTCTACTCCGTTTTAATTAAGACAGACCAAAGAAAACATTTAAAGCTATTAAATGTGATCTCAAGAAAAGATCAGGGTTAATTATAATACTAATAACTGGAGCGATTATAATGATACAGTGCAAAAGTAAATACTAATTGAAAGAGCCGGGAATGCATGAGGTGAGGCGTCTTACTTTGTTTAACTCTTGCTATCGTATAGTGCATTCTGCCTGTCGGCGTTAGTTATATTTATATTTTTTAGACATCACACACTACAAGCTGCTGACAAACCCTTCTCTTCGGTGTCAGTCTGTAACTACGAAAAAATAAAAGCAATACGACTTTTAACAGACGTCATTGAAGTGTATCATAAGTTTCTGTAACGTTAATGAAAATGGCCAGGAGGTGTCACGAGAGAGGTGAGTGTCAAATGCTTCAAAGTTTCGATACGATTTCCGACACAATTGCTTCAAACGTGTTGATGCTTCGTGAGGCTTCACCCCGCACATCACTACTCACAGGTTACTGAACGAGAAATCAGCAGACTAGCATGATGGATGGGGCGTAATGGGCGTCCTTCCCCTCTCCTCCGGATTTCTCAAATGTTTATTTTTTCCCTGTGCTTAAAAATCATTAAAAAAGCGGCCTGATTATGCGGCGTATGGTACGCCGTGGGTTGGCTAGTATTTATTTATATTTTGACACCACAGGGACTGCGCCTAATTTTCGTTGTATTTGTTACAATGACAATAAATATTCTGATTCTGAATTTGAAAAGCAACAGGGGCGCGGTGGTGGTCAACCATAGAGAACTTTAAATTAACAAACAATAAAGACTCACTAATGTGCTTGTCTTGTGGTGTTGTGTGTATTTTACACTGGTCTACAAAAAACATTTTTTGCTTACTACTGGGAACATCAGAACAGCTCTTTATTAAGTTTTTTACACTGATTTCATATATGAAATCGGAATTAAGCTAGCACGTCAGGTTTTTGAAATACACATCATTGACATTTTGACACTTTTGAATATCAATATAATATATCAACACGATATCTGGAGTTTGGACTTTGTCCCACCAAAATTGTTTTGATGTGTTTATTCTGAAAACAAACCAGAAGACGATACCAGGGACACGTTAAAGTATATTTATGTCAATTTACCTCAGTATATATATATATATAGTGAATTTCCCCTTGGGATTAATAATCTATCTATCTATCTATCTATCTATCTATCTATCTATCTATCTATCTATCTATCTAGTTGTATATAGCCCCTTATCTATCTATCTATCTATCTATCTATCTATCTATCTATCTATCTATCTATCTATCTATCTATCTATCTATCTATCTATCTATCTATCTATCTAGTTGTATATAGCCCCTTATCTATCTATCTATCTATCTATCTATCTATCTATCTATCTATCTATCTATCTATCTATCTATCTATCTATCTATCTATCTTGTTGTATATAGCCCCTTATCTATCTATCTATCTATCTATCTATCTATCTATCTATCTATCTATCTATCTATCTATCTATCTATCTATCTATCTATCTATCTATCTATCTATCTATCTATCTATCTATCTAGTTGTATATAGCCCCTTATCTATCTATCTATCTATCTATCTATCTATCTATCTATCTATCTATCTATCTATCTATCTATCTATCTATCTATCTATCTATCTATCTATCTATCTATCTAGTTGTATATAGCCCCTTATCTATCTATCTATCTATCTATCTATCTATCTATCTATCTATCTATCTATCTATCTATCTATCTATCTATCTATCTATCTATCTATATCAGGGGTCCTCAATCACGGTCCTGGAGGGCCACAGTGGCTACAGGTTTTCATTCCAGCCAGTTTCTCAATTAGACCTCCATCCTTGCTGATAATGAAACTTGGTGCTTAACTATATGGCTTGTTAGCACTTTCATTTATTAAAGACAAATTTAATTACATTGTAGATCAGGGGTCCCCAATTCCAGTCCTGGAGGGCCGCAGTGGCTGCAGGTTTTTATTCTAACCCTTTTGTTAATCAGTGGCCAGGTTTTTTCTGCTAATTAACTTCTTTTGAATTCATTTTAATTGACTTGCTCTTGAAGACTGCTTCTTTTTCCTTAATTAGCAGCCAACCAATAATGAGATACAAAATGAGCCAAAACAGGACCAGGAAACTGTGTCCACCAAACAGTATCTGAAAATATAAAGGGTGGAGGTCTCAGGAATGTTGATTTGCTCAGGTCCCCAAAAATGTTTTTCCAGTACTCTTAGAAATGAGAAAAATTAACAATTTCGGAAATGTCTGCTATTGCACAATGAGAGCATCAGCAAGCCATTGAATTAAAGAACGGGTTTAATTAATGACAAGAATCAGAGTCTAATTAAGCAACTGGTTGGAGTGAAATTAGTGGGAGTTTGAGGCCGTGACTTCTGGCTCCCTCACTTCACATTTCATTTCTGTTTAAAGGAAGAAATGAAGCAATTCAAAGGAACAATGAAGAAATTCCAGGAAACAAATCTTTAAAAAACAAGTCAATTAAAATGAATTCAAAAGAAGTTAATGATCAGCAGGTTAGAATGAAAACCTGTAGCCACTGCAGCCCTCTAGGACCGTGATTGAGGACCCCTGATCTATATAAAAGTGAGGTCAGTGTGCCCAAAAATGTGTGTGCATTTGTCACATCATAGACATTTGTAGTAAACCCTTTGCATTTCTATCTTAGGCAGCTCTCCTCAATTGCTGCTTTTAAAATTAATCTAAAGATGTAATTTTTTTCAACAAGCTTTTATGTACTGAATGTATTTTGTAATTGTGTATTTGTTTTTGTTTTTTCTTGATTGTCTTATTTTTATGATTTGTTTTAACTTATTTATGTACATTGTCTTTGAGTGTCACGAAGGGTGCATATAAATTAAACTATTATTATGATACTTTTTTAAAAGTCTTTTGTCACATTTGCTTTTATCTGTTTAGAAACCTTAGCATCCACAGTAAATGACAAGAGCCAATGTGTGTAACTTTGTATATATGTATTTGTCCCGTTTGCTATGTCTCTTGGTATATTCGACTAGCCACAGTACCTGTCAAAGACATGTAATAGAATAATTCGACTTTGACTAAAATATTAGCTCTCTATTGCCCTACGTGTACCTTCAGCACCTTTCCTGTGAACGTCTCTTCACGGCCGCTCTGTATCTCAAGCACGCCTACTTCTCAGACTCTGTTGTCATTTTTGAGACACTTTCTCACCTTCTGTCCATTTTATTCTTCCAGTCCTTGAACTCTCTCAGCATGCCTCATACACCTTTATTAACATCTCATCACCAGTACTCTGTCTCTCGAGTGTATTCTCATAAAGCCTGCTCCTCAGACTCTGTCATTATTTTTGAAGCACCCCCCTCACCTCCTGTCCAGAGTTACACTTGTCGTCTTTAAAGGCAACTCTCTCAACATGCCACCTATGCCTTTACTCCTTCCCATGCGTCTCACACTCACACTTCCTCTTTAGTCGCGTCAACAAAGCCAAACTGACCAATCAGATTGCTCAAAGGGACTTGACACACACTCTTGTTATGTAGTAGATCAGGGGGGTATTTTTCGTACGTGGATTACTCGTTTAGCCAGATGTAATTGTTGACGATTTGGCCTGATCCTGGATCTGTCGGTTTTTTGAAACTCTTGCTGGAAGTGTTGTCATAGCAACACATCCTAATCCTCAAACCTGCTCGGAGCAGGTTTCTTCTATGTAAACAAGGATTAGTTAACACATGTAATCAGTGACGGTGCGTGGAAGTCATCCAGTCATGGCTTTGCCATTCATGAATGAGCGACCAATTGATATTGGTGCGCAAATTATACGAAGAGAATTTCATATAGAGAAGGTTTTGCGCGATCGGCAAGATCCTTTATTGCTCCCGGAGGAATTCTTTTCGAAAGATACCACTTTAGCTGAGGGGGAATATTGTACCTCAAAGATTTATTAGCACCTTATATTCGAAGTCAAACTCGCCAAAGTCGGGCTCTCACAACCACACAGACAGTAGGCATTGCTTTGAGGTTTTTTACAAGCGGCACTTTTTTATATACTGTAGGCGATGTGGAAAATCTAACTAAAAGTGCAGTTTGCCAGGCAATTCGTAAAGTCTGTTTGGCTCTGAAATATTTCCTTTGGGTTTTCATTGTGTTTCCTGGACACCTGCGTGTGCAGACAATAAAAGAGGCGTTTCATGCCATTGCAGGTAGATAGGTAATACACAGGCTAAAACACCCACAGTTCAATGAAGAATCTCACAATCAGCCTAACATTCTCATTACCCAGGACTTCCAAATGTGATTGGGGCACATGGGACTGATCAGAGTGGAGTTTGATCAAACATTATTTGGAAAATGTACCTCTCCTCCTGATGAATAATCAGACAGTGTCTTCATCAAATATTTGACCTTCATCAATATCTCATTGGTCAGACACAGGTTCAAGGGATATGACATTCCCTGCAACTGACCCAACAAAAAAGAGGGCTATATGGAACATACCTATGGCACACATGGAGGACAAATATATGCAATGACCATCCTTTACCTGAAATGAAGTGACCACTGCATCCTGCCACTGGTTCTGAGGAGGAGCTTCCCCCTGGAATGCCCTCAGAAACAGGGCGATGGGCATTTTGCTGGAGAACCAACTCTTCTGCAGGGGTTAGGTCTGGACCGCGTGGACCTCCACCTGTTTTTTGCTTGTCTGCCTTCTTATTAGCTTTAAAATTAATGTTTTTTATATTATATATGATTATTTATGTCAACAATTCTTTAAATAGTTATATACCAATATTTACCAGTTTGAAGTATATTCTTGTACTTCACTTTAACCTGTTCCCATGTTCTCCTTGTGCTCACGTTTGATCTGGAATTATGACATATTAAATAATAATTAATCTGACACATAGGAAATGAAACGCTGCATTCAGTAAGTACAATGCACACTACTTAGCGTTTAATTTGTCGGCCACTTTTTGCCAGCCGTCTTTTCTGGTCGGGGCTGCTTTTGCAGTGTTACCGCTTGTGCATATTAAATCTTGAAATTCTTCATGTCCTTCGAATAAAAGGTCTTGCGCCGCGTGTGTGAAAAAAAAAATGCGCCCGTTCTTTCGTCATTTTGTTGCAGCCTATCAAAGACTTGCTGATCATGTTTTCTAGACTCAATATATATGGGCTTTTCACTCAGCGCGGGCGCGCACATTCATCTCGTATGATTAGATCCAACTACACTAATCTAATACACGGCTGCGTTTGAAAAACCGACCTATCCCGGATGAGTGTCACCGGCATTAACTTATCCAAGATGAGGCACCTGATCTCGGATGATTTAAGCGACGTACGAAAAATACCACCCTGGTAAGGAATTTGTAAAAAGCAGTGCTATTGTTTGTATGCGCCATCTGTTGGAGTGAATAATGCAATGAATTTTATTATTGCTTGGATTACAAAATACATTCTGATAGCATGGAAACGTTGATGCTGAGGCATACTTTGATTATTTAGATGTCAACCCATCTTATAAGAGCAGCACAGCTTCCTAAAAACATAAAGGGTCCAAACCATATTGTCAAAATTAATTTTGGTTGCCATTGAATTTTTAGTCATATCCTCCAACAATAAGGTAAATGTGGTGTCAAATAATTCAGTGTATAAAATCTTGGAATTATTTTAGTGGGAAGGATTGCTTGGCCGCCTTTACCGACTGCACTCAGAGTACCAGGTTTATCTTGTCAGAATGATGGATATTTAAGAATGGAGAATGTTTTTTTTTTTTTTATGGTATTAATGCAAAACTTTGTTTCCATTGACAGCAGTGCTGCTAAAGCGCTATGGATTGTGCAATATACAGATTCAATCTCTTATAATTGGATTGCTCAGGATTTAAAGGTCAGGACTGTCTCCAGCCGATTTAAATTGGAGTGTCTTTAGTATATTACTTTTGAATTGAATTCATTTTGAGCCATTTAAAATTGCTAACTTTTTTCATAACACCGCCTTGGCTCTGATCAGGACAAAAATGATAATTTAACATTCATATTAAAAATAGCTACGTATTATTTTCTTTAAAGTAATTGCTTTTCACCTTCATTTCTTTTCCTTTTGGCTCAGTTTGGTTGGTGGAGCCATTAATCATCCTCGCGTGTTCGTACTGCTGGGAGTCGTTGCTGAAAAGAGCGGCTTGCGTTCTGGTAAGAGGTGCATGCCAGCAAATCCTTATAGTCCTATTGAAGAACTGCTTGGGAAAGCACATGGATGGAGTTTTGTATTTGTTAAAGCATATTCTGTGGTCAGTGCCTAATGAAGTGGCATCAGTATTCAAATTATTTTGTGCAACCATTGTGAAGTCTTGGCAGTGAGCGCCATAATTAAATTAGAGCTCACTTTCAAGAATCCAAAAGTAGCACTATATATAACACCGAGTGTTTCGCTTGGAAGGCTCGCTGCTTGTTTTGAAATATTACTCATAATTAGCTGCTATTAATTTCAATGACAAAGTGCAATGAACCTTTTAGAATAATTTACAGCATTAAAAAATTCTGCCATCAGTTCTCAGGTGTAGTTCTACCTTCCTTGAATCTCAGAGGAACATTAAAGCTAGTAATCCATCCTTCTTCTTTATGAGTTTACATGCTGACTTTGGTCCCATAGCTAAACAAAGGACCTTGTGATTTGACTTTTAATGATAGAAACATATAAACATACAGCTAAGGCCCAAATTGCCCCCCTTAGAATGGAGAATGTTTTTAAATGAGGGCCAAATTTGATAAAATGATCATAATTACGACATTGACCATGAACTGGACAAGAGGTCTGAAAATGGATAAATGAATAAACAAAGTAGTGGTGGCTCTGAGGCTAAGGATCTGTGCTGGTATCCAGAAGGTTGCCGGTTCGAATCCCCATCACTGCCAAAAGAGATCCTACTCTGCTGGGCCCTTAAGCAAGACCCTTAACCTGTAATTGCTCCAGGGGCACTGTACAATGGCTGACCCTGTGCTCTGACCCCAAGGGGTATGCGAAAACGAACAAATTCCTAATATGAGAAAATGTATAAAGCAAAATAAAGAACAAAAAAATAAAAAAGTAATCTGGTCCAAAATACTTTACTGTGAATGTTACTGGTAATACACCTCCAGTTGATATTACCGTATATACTCGCGTATAAGTCGAGTCTTGAAACCTGAAGAATCGATCATAAAATCAGAGCCCGACTTATACGCCCATTCAAAAATACGACAACAACAACATTTATTTCTATAGCACATTTTCATACAAACAATGCAGCTCAAAGTGCTTTACATGATGAAGAAAGAGAAAAAAAAGACAAAATAGATAATTTAAATTAGGGAACAATAATTAACATAGAATAAAAGTAAGGTCCGATGGCCAGGGAGAACAGGAAAAACAATGGAATCCCTTTAGGTTTTCACCACTCTCTGTTTCATGTTGTGACTGGGGCGGGGGTTAGACTGTACAAGAGCCAGCAAGAATAGTTGGGGCCCCAGCCAAGCTACCCCATTTAATTGTTGGCATTTGAGCCACAGAAAAATAAACAAAAATATGTTTAGCACTCACAAAAAATAACCAAATCGAGCAACTTAACAAAGCAGAATATATGTTGTGCTAATGGGAGCTCTCAAAAGGGGCCACTCATTTTTATCGTGTCCAGAGGCGGAGTGGTAGCTCTGAAGCTAGGGATCTGCACTGGTAATCGGCAAGTTGTTGGTTAAAAATCCCATAAATGCCACAAGTGACTCTACTCCGTTGGGCTCTTGAGCAAGGCCCTTAGCCTGCAATTGCTTCATCCAGAGTATGACATTAATCTGCATCCAGCCCTACAAGCAGGGAAAACTAGGGGGTTGCTGGCAGGACTGGCACTCCAGCCACTGTAAAAGCCTCACACTATTCTAGTGTGGTGCTGAGGTATCACCCACTGCAATCGGGTCCCAATCCAAGTGTGGTGGGTGCTGCAACACGCTATCAGCGCATACTCCCAACCCCTCTCTCTCTCAGACTGGAAGAACAAGGGGCTACCTGTCGGAACTGTGGAAGGGAAAGAAGAAAGTGTTAGCAATAGCATCTCCTTTCGTTGCAGGGTGGCACTGCTTACCTTGACTTCCAGCCACACATGCATGACATTGTCCTCAAACAGAAACACTGACTGGCTATGGTCCAGGGCCTCAGAGTCAGAAGTGAATGTTTATTCAGCTTTACCAAGGAGAATTTCCCTTGCCCAGGTGAACAAGCTAGCTTTATGGCCTAAACTGCAACAGGCAAGGGTGTTATTTTTCACACTGACAGGCCCTCTATCTCTTTCGGCCGCACAGTGTCTTGCCAGTGACATTTAACAGCAAAAATGATCTTACAGGATTTAGAGTGTAACAAAACATTAAAGCAATGTGTGTTTAATATTAACATCCTTAGCCAGTAATGAACACCAGCAAAATCAAGGAGCTGGTGGTCGATTTTAGGAGACCCAGGCCCCTCCTGGACCCCGTGATCATCAGAGGTGACTGTGTGCAGTGAGTACAGACCTATAAATACCTGGGAGTGCAGCTGGATGATAAACTGGACTGGACTGCCAATACTGATGCTCTGTGCAAGAGAGTACAGAGCCGACTATACTTCCTTAGAAGGTTGGCGTCCTTCAACATCTGCAATAAGATGCTGCAGATGTTCTATCAGACGGTTGTGGCGAGCGCCCTCTTCTACGCGGTGGTGTGCTGGGGAGGCAGCATTAAGAAGAGGGACGCCTCACGCCTGGACAAACTGGTGAGGAAGGCTGGCTGTATTGTAGGCATGGCGCTGAACAGTTTGACATCCGTGGCAGAGTGACGGGCACTGAGCAGGCTCCTGTCAATCATGGAGAATCCACTGCATCCACTGAACAGGATCATCTCCAGACAGAGGAGCAGCTTCAGTGACAGACTGCTGTCACCGTCCTGCTCCACTGACAGACTGAGGAGATCGTTCCTCCCCCACACTATGTGACTCTTCAATTCCACTCAGGGGGATAAACGTTAACATTACACAAAGTTACTGTCTGTTATACCTGCCTTGTTATCACTCTTTAATTTAATATTGTTTTTTATCAATATGCTGCTGCTGGAGTATGTGAATTTCCCCTTGGGATTAATAAAGTATCTATCTATCTATCTATCTATCTATCTATCTATCTATCTATCTATCTATCTATCTATCTATCTATCTATCTATCTATCTATCTATCTATCTATCTATCTATCTATCTATCTATCTATCTATCTAATGCTCATCAAAAGTGATCATGCCTACTACGCTATTAGAATAGTAAGTGTAGGTTTTATCTTGTCTGTAGATGCCAACCCTCTTAAATTAGCACAGGACAGTAAACAGTCATATAATCACGCAAGGGCTAGGCATGTTCAAGGATTGCAAGGTTTACAAATGACATTACAAGTCAGAGTATAGAAGGTAGTAAAAAATCACAAGGAAAGGAAATTTCCTATAAATGGCATTAAGTGCGTCAAATTATGACACAAGTGTATGAAGGACTAAACTGGTAAACACTAAAGTGGTTGTCGGTTTCTTTACTTATATGTTATATGCTTAAGCTTTTGATTTGCCGTTGTGTGATGTCTGAAGGTATTTGGAAAACAGACCTACATTTAGTCTGCTGTGTTGGAGGATAATCACTTACTTATGTTCTAAAAAGTTCCCAAAAGACAATAAAATTCGGTTAGGCAGAGGCGGGTGTGAATTGAATTGTTTAAAAATACTCCTTACTAAAGGAAACTTGACATTTCAGGTTTTTTGTTTTATATAAAATAGGTAAATAATCAATCTAATTAACAAAAACGCCTGCATTTTCTGTCATGAATGAGTGGCTAATTAGGTGAATGATTGCAATGAAGTCATGGAGCCGCTGCAGCTATAGGAACCTGTCTTTCCTGTTATAAGAAAGTGTGCCAGATATTGAATGCTTTGCACCAAGACAATCTGGCAAGTCAAGGGACAAATAATTCTGTTTTTGTATTTTAAAGCATGTCGCGTGAAAAGGTAAGGACACCCCATGGAAACTGTTGACATTTGCAACAAATTTCAACAGGCAAACAGTAGATCTTCATGTAAAGTGTGCCCACAGAAAAAGGCGATATACTTGAATAAACACACAAGGAATTTGTGCATTCATTCAATTAAAATATTAATAATACCCTGGAAAAAGTAAAGTCAACCCTTGTCCTCAGAAGCTCAAATGATGTTTTGCAGGCATTTTGCATAACTGCCCACCAGACTTTGACATCAACTTGGTGAAATTTTTGACTACTTATTCATTCATAAATTATATATAAAATTTTTTTTTATGTAAAATGATTTTATTTTCTTTAGTTATAAACACACTAAACAAACAAAAAATAAATTTTTCTTTAACCACAATTTTTGTGGTTATGTGTGACTAAATAAAATTGTGGGGTGCACATAAATTAATTGATTCAATCAATTTTTGAAACTTGTTTTGCATGGTGGGGAATTATAATGTTGTTATTTTTTTATATTTTATGATGAAACTAGCTATTCTATTAATTGATTGAATATATATATACATATATATACACACACACACACACACATAAACATACATATACAGTAAAACCTGGGATTGCGAGTAACTTGGTCTGCGAGTGTTTTGCAAGCCGAGCTAAAATTTTTAATAAATTTTAACTTGATAAACGAGAGAGGTCTTGCAATACGAGTAGCACGTATACGCTTTGCCTGCCGAGCATCACGTGATCACAGCTGAGCCGGCGGTTCTTCTCTCTCCAAGGGATTGTGGGTAATTGTCTCCCATGCTCGGTCTCAGTCGGCGTGCCTTACTCATATAGTCAACATCCGTACGATTGGATACTGTTTACTATAGCATTGTGGCCACATGTGTGTGCATAAAGCATTTTTTTATTTTGTGTGTAAACGATGAATCTGTTTAGCGACAATGCAATGTCACATTTCCGCGAAATCCTCAAAAGGAGGCAAAAGCAACTATCATTGGATAGGTTACCTTGTTAAAAGTCGCCAAAAAAAAAAGATTCCAGTGAGCCAACAGACAGCAGTGGTTCTGTTAGTTAGAGTTCTACACAATAACCCTCCTCTTCCTCTCCTCTCTTTCATCTCCCTCACACCAGCCATGATTCTTTTCAAAGGTAAAGCGCAGGTTAATTTGTTTTATGTATTTTTACTTTATATTTTGTATTAATCATTTTTTTATGAATATTTTTGGGTTCTGGAATGGATCATCTGAGTTTCCATTATTTGCTATGGGGAAATTCACTTTGATATATGAGTGCTTTGGGTTACTAGCACGTTTCCGGAACTAACTATGCTTGCAAACCAAGGCACCACTGTATACAGTGAAAACTGGAGCCCCCTGGAGGAAATCCAGACTCAGACACAGGGAGTACAAGCAAACTCCATGCAGGGAGGACTCGGGTGCAAACCCTTATCTCCTTACTGCAAGTCAGCAGCACTACCACTGTGCCCCTACATATAGACCCAAGTGGCATCTTCTTTTCCCTAGTTTTACACAGTGCACCTGCTCTAATCACTCATGGCCTCTGCCTGAAAGTG